>NW_028151683.1:0-75000 GCF_964638095.1 Poromitra crassiceps | reverse complement strand
GTGGTATGAGCTGGCACCTCGGGGGTTAATGTCGTATGAGCTGGCACCTCGGGGGTTAATGTCGTATGAGCTGGTGCCTCGGGGGTTAATGTCATATGAGCTGGTGCCTCTGTGGTTAATGTCGTATGAGCTGGTGCCTCAGGGGTTAATGTCGTATGAGCTGGTGCCTCGGGGGTTAATGTCGTATGAGCTGGTGCCTCAGGGGTTAATGTCGTATGAGTTGGTGCCTCGGGGGTTAATGTCGTATGAGCGGTGCCTCGGGGGTTAATGTGGTATGCGTTGGTGCCTCAGGGGTTAATGTCGTATGAGCGGTGCCTCGGGGGTTAATGTGGTATGAATTGGTGCCTCAGGGGTTAATGTTGTATGAGTTGGTGCCTCGGGGGTTAATGTGGTATGAGCTGGTGCCTCAAGGGTTAATGTCGTATGAGCTGGTGCCTCTGGGGTTAATGTTGTATGAGCTGGCACCTCGGGGGTTAATGTCATATGAGCTGGTGCCTCGGCGGTTAATGTCGTATGAGCTGGTGCCTCGGCTTGTTAATGTTGTATGAGCTGGTGCCTCAGGGGTTAATGTCGTATGAGCTGGCGCCTCGGCTTGTTAATGTCGTATGAGCTGGTGCCTCAGGGGTTAATGTCGTATGAGCTGGTGCCTCAGGGGTTAATGTCATATGAGCTGGTGCCTCAGGGGTTAATTTCGTATGAGCTGGTGCCTCGGGGGTTAACGTCATATGAGCTGGTGCCTCGGGGGTTAATGTTGTATGAGCTGGCACCTCGGGGGTTAATGTCATATGAGCTGGTGCCTCAGGGGTTAATGTCGTATGAGCTGGTGCCTCGGGGGTTAATGTCGTATGAGCTGGCGCCTCGGCTTGTTAATGGCGTATGAGCTGGTGCCTCCACGGTTAATGTCGTATATGAGCTGGTGCCTCAGGGGTTAATGTCGTATGAGCTGGTGCCTCAGGGGTTAATGTCGTATGAGCTGGTGCCTTGGGGGTTTATGACGTATGAGCTGGTGCTTCGGGGGTTAATGTCGTCTGAGCTGGCGCCTTCAGTGTTAATGTCGTATCAGCTGGTGCCTCTGAGGTTAATGTCGTATGAGCTGGTGCCTCGGGGGTTAATGTTGTATGAGCTGGTGCCTCAGGGGTTAATGTCATATGAGCTGCTGCCTCAGGGGTTAATGTCATATGAGCTGGTGCCTCAGGGGTTAATGTGGGTGGGGTGGGTGTCTGTGGGGGTGGGGGGGCATGGTATCGGTCTGATGTCATAATCGTGATATTAGGCCTGCCCAGTACTGTAACTCATACCTCAACTCAACCTGAGCATTCAGAGTGCAGTCAAACCAAATCAAACAACCGTAACTGATGTTACCTCAGTCTCACTTGGCTTTTCTAGGGCTTTTGGAAGTTACTGTAAATATATGACTCCATATTTTCTCCAAAAAACAACACAATTGACTCAAGATATTTTTCCACATGATAGAGCAAATCTTTAATGTTCCAAAAATGACAAAAACTCATTTTTGACAAAAATTGAGTTACCCCCTTTTGGCTTTGCAGGGCAGTTTATCAACCTTGCAATAGAGAAACATTGTTTTATTCTCTAGATCAGTGTTTTCCAAACTATGGGTCGGGACCCACTTTGGGTCGCGGACACGTGGGGGGTGGGTCGCCAACTGGTCGTCATGGCAACTCATTACCGTAGCTTATTTTTGTGTGAGTTTGGGTCCCAGGGAGACAAAATGTTTCTTTTGGGTCCCAAGTTGAAAAGGTTTGGGAACCCCTGCTCTAGATTAGTGGTTACCAACAAATAGGCAGGCAAAAAAAAACAGTTCAATTGGTTAATATAGCCTAAAACAAACTAAAACTCTCACTGACACAATATTCAAAATCAGAATGCCAAAATATTTTCAGACAATAAAACCATAATAAATAAAACAGTGATAGAAACAATACAAATAAATTAGCTCCCCCCTACGCCCCCCCCTCCCATTTTTTTAAACTTCAGCACAGGATAAACTCAACTCAAGTTAGGTTAGGGGTTAACTCTAACCCTCAACTTAATCATCCTAACCCTAACCCTAACCCAAATCCTCAACTTAATTATCCTAACCCTAACCCCAACCCTCAACTTAATCATCCTAACCCTAACCCTGAACTTAATCATCCTAACCCCAACCCTTAACTTAATCATCCTAACCCTAACCTAACATTAACTCAACAACTAAGGGGGTTGTTGTGACAGTGAGGGAAGGCTGATTGTTTGAATTGTTTATGCCACGCCTCTTTCGAATATGATGTAACCTTCATTCCACCTCAGAAGGTTAGGTAACATCTTGACTATTACAGAAATGTATCATGTGTTTGGCTTTTTTTTAATTCATGGCAAGAAAGCTTCCACAAAGAGAAAAGTCAAAAAGTGTCCCATAATACCTTAGGTCACCCCTATATTTTATCGCTCCTCTGAAAATCAGTCTGTCTTACAGATTATCGTGTTAGACCATCACTAATAGATTCATCATGACCTTATTTGGCTCAGCTGCACAGTCTGCGAAAATGGCCACTTCTTAGTTTTAGCATTTATTTCCTCTTTTTCAATGCCAGCACTTTCTGCTTGTGTCAGCGAATTTAAGGCTGTTTTGCTTAACTTCCTCTTTTAACTTGCTGATCTAACACAACAAGCTAGATAGATAGATAGATAGATAGATAGATAGATAGATAGATAGATAGATAGATAGATAGATAGATAGATAGATAGAGTACTTTATTCATCCCCGTAGGGAAATTCTGGCAGCAGCAGTAGCATCAATGACAGCAACAACTAATTAAACAATAAAAAGTTACACAAATTCCCGTAGGTAAAGTGCAGAGCAAAAACAGCAGTATCAACATATTGCTAGAAAGAAGCAAGAAACAATACAATACGTAAATATGCAAACTACAATATATACAACTTTACTTCCACCGCCGTTACATATTTTGTTTCCCGGAAACTGTAAGTATATTAAATAATACTATTATTTCTATGACTAAAGCTGTACACTGTTTGATTATTTATATTATAATTGCAATGACTATGCCGTACCCTGTATGGCGTATTATATTACATGGTAATATAGCTATGACTATGCATTGTGAGTGTGCAAAGTGCAGATGAGGTCCCTCCATAGACAGATGTTGATAGTTTTCCCCGAGTTCGGTTACATAGCTAGGTAGGCTAGCTAGGTAGCAATGTCAAGCTAATGTGACTGTAAAGGGCTGTATTTGTTATATGAACAAAAAAAGCAGAACAAGTCGCAGGACCCCTGAGCTATTGTTGTAGCCTGAGCTAAATCCGTACCTACACCCGCTCCACAGGCTCCCAAAATCGTGACTGACAGACAGACACCACCCACCCACCTATCGTGCAAACTGTGTGCCATCGGCCAATACTACATCAGAGTTGCTTGAGGTACACTGATGACATCACAACTGCCCTGAGTGACATCACATTTGAGCAATCAGTTGCTCGAGTGACATCACTGATGACTTCACTGATGACATCACAAATGCTCAAGTGACATCACTGATGACATCACAATCGTGACCCACACTGCTGCCACACTGCCGCTACATACACCGCCACCCACTTAATTAAATATTAGTTGTGTGTCTCTAATATGATACACTGGTTTGAACATGCAGTAAACCGTTTCATTTGCAATATCTAATCATCAATTTATATTAGTAATTTATCTCTGGGGAAATTTCCACCAATTGAGGCTTCATTACTAGTTTAGACGAAGAAGTGATGTGAAGTCTGACTCAAGATCCACCCTACTCTGCTTCTGATTTGTGGTTGACTCTGAGGATAAGCCAATCAGAGGCAGAGTAGAATTGACATGTCACATTGCCTTTGTTTTTCCACAGTTTTAACCTGTCTCAATGTTAAAAATGTGTCAATTTGATAATAAAATGACATAAAAAAGTATTTTATGAATTTAATATACACAAAATACAAGGTCTGAAAGTATTTTGATACAAATTACATCTTATTTTTCTGGGTCCAGCCAAATACAAATGACAAAATACACAAATGTATTTGAAATACATACCGTATTTTAAATATATGTATTTAAAAATACTGCCCATCTCTGCCGTCAGGTCACCCGTACAGGTGCTCTTTACACCTTCTGAAAGTTTCAGCCTGATCGCATGTAAAATGACATAGCCGTAGCCAGGGGCGGTTCTAGGCCTTTTTTGGGTGGGCCTTAGGCCACCCAAAAATAGTCTCAGCCCACCCAAAAAAAATAAAAAATAAAAAAAATTGTAATGCCACCGTTGTAGTGCTGTTGTTCAAAATTAAAGTACATTTTCTCAGATTTATTGGTGTCTTTCTAGTCACACAATTTAATAGTCAGTGTTGCCCATACACTGATCTATTTGTGGTGGTACACCCTACATAGATTTTGACCCCCACAAATACTGCCACATATTAATTTCAACTAGTTGACTGCAAACTCCTGCTTTAGTGCTTACAGTATATTATTATCTTGTCGGAATATTATTCCAGCCAATAAGTTAGGAAGTTCCCTTTTGATTTAATTTTACTTTTGTTTTGCCTACAAAGCAAAATGTTACTTTACTTGAAACTCCCCTGAAGTGATTTTGGTATTATTTATGCAAGCATAATTTTACCATATAGTAACCTGTATGCAGAATATATATAGTATATATAGGGAAACAATTATTTTTTCATCGCTGTAAAACCACAGAACGGTAAAGAAGATATTGATGTGTGTAGTTCTTCATAGATCTAGTCTCTTCATTTTGATCTCAAAGTGCGCCAGTTTGATCCATTTTTACTTGAAACTGTACAACATTTTCTTCCGGGGGGGCATGCCCCCGGACCCCCCTAGTGGTCCATGACCTTTGGGTGGGCTCAGCCCACCCAAAGCTCTGATGCTAAAACCGCCCCTGGCCGTGGCCAGACAAAATTCTGTTCACTCACTCAGTGGCGGACTGCATAATCGGGCACGTCGGGCAAATGCCCGGTGGCCTGGCCTGCAAAAAAAAAAAAAAAAAAAAAAAAAAAAAAAATTTTTTTTTTTTTTTTTGCAGGCCAGGCCAGGCCACTCACTGAACAGCAGGCCAGGCGCCGCCTACTGGTTTACTAGTGGTTTTATTACTTTATTCAGGTTTAAAGTGGGTGCATCTCATTGTAAAATTGGACTTGGCCCAAATTGGGCTTCAAACGGCCCAAATCGGGCTTCAAACGGCCCAAATCTGGCTTTAAACGACCCAAATTGGGCTTCAAACGGCCCAAATCGGGCTTCAAATGGCCCAAATCTGGCTTTAAACGACCCAAATTGGGCTTCAAACGGCCCAAATCTGGCTTCAAACGGCCCAAATTGGGCTTCAAACGGCCCAAATTTTTCGCCGCCGCCCTTCGGACGCCGGCACGCGCGTCGGCCCGTATCGGCCTGGCCTGCTTGGTATCTAATGCCCGGCCTGAATTATGATCCCAGTCCGCCCCTGCACTCACTCACAGACGGACACTTCTTATTTTGAAGAGTAGACATATGAAAGGGTCTTGAGTCAAATTTTATGCGGTGTGTTAATTTGCTGATAACCAGGGGAACCTTAAACTGACACATTTTTAAATGAATTTGGCATCATCACTTTTCCCTCCATGCAATCAATGCAATGACAGTGGAAGTAGATGTTCTTTATGGCCGCAAAGAGAACAAGTGTTGGATATTATGCCACTATGGACACCATCTGCAAATAGCAGGTTCATGATTTGAAAGACTTTAGCAGTTTGTCTTGCAAAAGTCGACATTACAGTCATAACATACAACATGATCGTGTATTCATCTAACAATATTGTTTTCCTTTATTTAAGCAGGAATAATTTTTCAAGAGAGACCTAACAGTACAAATAAAGACTGAAGTTTGTTCACATGTTGCCAGACAACATCAGTAAACAAAGACAAATGTAGTCAGCATTACCTTGGAAGATGTTCTGGTGAATTCACAGCATCAAGTCACAGAGACTTCCTTTCTTCATCTGTAGAGAAAGAGAGAGAGAGATAGACACTGCTTACTCTCCTTTGTCAGTCCTGGGTATCTGTGTTAATTTGATGTGAGGGTTCGACCTCATAACTTCAGGGTAAACAAGTTTTGTCTAGTCTGACACAAAAACGGTCTATCCTGAGGCCAGAAACCAAGGCAGAGACACCACAGATCAGTTCTATTGTGTATCCTCTAGATGGAGACATTAACCACATCATCTACAGTCAACTAAACAGCAGACAGGCACAGAGATGTGTAATGCATGGAGGAGTAATTTATATTGATTTACAATTCAATAACAGAGTGCGATCTGTCTGACAGCTGAACAGCTGCAATATCAAAACTCTTACTGAGCTGGATCTGAAATCTGTCTGACGTCACAAACAGCTGAATATCAAAACTCTTACAACATCACAATCAGCTGAATATCAAAACTCTTACTGAGTTGGATCTAAAATCTGTCTGATGTCAGAAACAGCTGAATATCAAAACTTTCTGAGATGGTGGTAAAATCTTTCTGATGTCACAAACAACTGAATATCAAAACTCTTATGATGTCACAAACAGCTCAACATTCTTAGTGAGGTGGATCTAAAATCTGTCAGCTGAATATCGAAACTCTTACTGAGGTGGATCTAAAATCTGACTGATGTCACAGACAGCTGCAATAACAAAACTCTTACTGAGGTGGATCATGTGACAGGAAGTTCACTCCATCTTATTACAGCAAGAGATTTTACTGTCTTGTGATTACTGATTACATTATTTTACTTTGTACTTTATTTTGTCATTTGTTGTATTTTAATGTATTGGCTCATCATGTTGTTGCTTGTAACTTGCTTCCTCAGGGTTTAGGCCTAGTTGAGAACAGGAAATGAAACCTGCCTAAATAAGTGAATAATACATTAAATAGCTTATTTATACATTATATTACATACAAATTTAATAATATGGTTGTATTCCATTCTCTAACAATGGTATAATACAATAATAAAGAATAAAGCATAGTTTAACTTGTGTAATAAACCTTACCTATTAACGTCGTCAATCGTGAGAAGCATCTCATAACAGGCCGTGGCCGTGCTCGTGCATGAGGGGAACCAACGTTTTTTCCCCTCAAACCTGTAGGTAGAAAGCAACACGACTGATTAATATGAACCATTTCTTCATTATTTTAACATGAACACACTGAAACACAAACATGTTGTAAAAGAGCGTTGAGTTGTTTTGAATCTAAACTTCAGACAAACCTTTAACAGCCGAGAGTTCCTCTTTTTAGTCTAAAAAGGATAATGGTAGCTGGTAACACAGTCACATCAAGTAGTCAGTAGAGTAAAATAGACTGTAAACTGCTCTATAGCTATATCTATCTATGTGTCTATCTATCTATCTATCTATCTATCTATCTATCTATCTATCTATCTATCTATCTATCTATCTATCTATCTATCTATATCAATATCTTTAGGTCGAGAAAATAATCTGCGCCACGACCAGGAAACAAGGAAATGAACGCAGAGGGCGGAGAGAGAGAGAGAGAGAGAGAAAGAGAGAGAGAGAGAGAGAGAGAGAGAGAGAGAGAGAGAGAGAGAGAGAGAGACGGGGGGCAGGTTTGAATCAGGAAACATCTGTCCGCACTTTATTTAGAACTGTATTGCAGCAAGTAGCCCTAACTCTACTTGACAAGAGCACGGTGAAGAAAACATCAGGCAGAGCAGCACTCTAAAGTTGTATCTGTCTTTTTGCATCAGTGACATTGTTTGGCCAGAGATGCTCATGCTTCCTCCTCCCCCCCCTTCATGGGTTTACAATGTGAGCGCAAAGTAAGCAGCTCTGGTGCATCTGACTCTCACCACCTCAACACTTGATGGCGCTGTGCAGTCGGCAGACCAGCAAAGTGAGACATTTTTTTCTTTTTCTTTTCACCAAGATGATTATTCAGCATCCTTCACCATAACCTTTACAAGTGAATGTAGTAACTTCTCCCCCTTCTGAGCCTAACTCCACCTCCCTTTAAATCTGGAAAAATTCAAAAGTGCAAGGTCTGACTGAGAGGGGGGGGTGGGGGGGCATGGAGTTTCTGTGTGACAATCAAACGACCTGTTGAATGGATATCCACATCCCTGACATTATAGAAAAAAGAGCTTGTTTCGATATGTCAAACAGAGCACCTTCCTCACGTCCATATACTGTATGCAGAGACTATGGGCCCTATCTTGGTACAGGCTCTTCTTGTTTTAACATTGATGACTTAATAACATTGTTATTACCTACTTATATATGTTACACACACTTTTAATATCATATTTCTAAGCAGCTTAAGCATTTTTATATAAATGATAAATCATTGCCTTCCTTTCTTCTCTCCTCTTGCCCATTGTTCTCTTGTTCTGTTTTTAAAGTCCCCCGATTCCCAAGTATCTAAGGAAACTTGAACTTCCTCGTCTATTCACCTTATTCTTCATAACTTGATAAGATCAACTCTGCAGCCAATCACAGACCAGCGGCTGACATCATCATATCCATCTGTCGGAGCTTATTGGCTGCTTGACGGCGAAGCCTGCACACATGCTGTGTTTGTGTTTTAATATACAATGTGAACTGCTGTTCACTTCAGATTTAGATATAGGTTTAGATTAGAAGATGAGCGTACCTGTACTGACAGTGTGAGAGCATTTGTAAATGTAGCTGTAAAAATCCATAGTTTTGGTCTTGGTTGAGCTTGTGTGTAAAATAAGTTTTTAAAATGTGTTTTTAAAATGTGTCTGCATTTTGTGTCAAAGGAACAATGAATGACTTAAAGGTCCTATGTGTGAACTACAGAATGTGTGAAATACAATTTAACAACTATGAAGAGCACATTTTAACCATAATTGTTATGTTTTGTTTCCAAAATGATCATGTGCGCACAAACGTTTCTATGCTTAGCTTCAGCCACCTCCGGGGATAGTGGGGGTCGTGAGCCTCTGCCGCCGTTATTTTGGGGGTGGGGGCTGCAAAGTTTGGGAGCCTTTGCTTTAGGCTACTATCAGTAATACAGGGAGGATTATAGAACAGATTAAACATGGCATATCAATATAAAAACACTATGGACAGCTTGATGAGGAAATTCAATATTTATTGTTGCATAAACTGGTAAAAGACGTAGGCCCATATCTTCCGACAGGCGCTATCCCCTAATAGCGCTTGCGCCCCTGTTTGCGCGTGCCTTAAGTCACGGACGATAGCATTCCGCCTTGTGCCGTCTGCCAGGTGTTCTGCTGAGTTTTGCTCCCCCGCCCAGCAGAATAAAAAAGCATCCCCACCTCACGGGAGCTCACTTGTAATGATTTAAACAGAAATGTAACTGTTTCAAAGTGATATAATTGTGTGAAACAAAACGTGTGTGTAGCACACGTTTGAGAAAACGTTCACGCACCTGTCGCAAGCGCAAATTAGAGCCGTGCCAATTCTGCCAATTCTGCCCCAAAATGCCTGTGCAAACGGGATTTGGGCGGTCTTAACTACCAGAATTATTCACGGGTGTGGCCAGGCAAGGCTGGACATTACGTCAATAAACCAATCAGATTCCCGTCTCGCAATGGTTGTTTGCGCGAGGTTGCCTCGCCGAGGCATGCAATATGCTGTAATTCTCTCCATGCGTAATAGAGTGTACTCACTCGTGCGAGGACAGAGGGAGCTTATTGACAGATCGTCTGTGGTGCCAATGACCCTTCGGGTTATGAAGGTAAATAGCCTATGTCCATTGTCCCACAAGTTTTCTCAATTAATTTCCCTCTTTGCGATGTGATAAAAGTTTCTCAGTGAGTTATAGTTGATTGCCTCACTGAATTATCTGCTAATACCCAATTTTAGCAGCATAATTTGATGTCTTGGCGTGGCATGGCTGTGCGTAATGACATATCCAAAAGGAATTCCACTTTCCACTCCGCAAATACCTCTCTGCGCTGGGAGCGCAGCCGTAATCTCCGTGCAGCGCACCGAGCGCAGAGAGGTATTTGCGCGTAAGAGGTCCTTTTCAAAGCTCTTAGCGCAAAGTAATTGCGCGCTGCTGACGATAGGGTAACGCCATCTATCCCACATTTTAGCGCTGAAACGCTTGCTTTGGCATGGGGCAGCCAATGCCCAGTACAATTATCACAGGCATGCGCTTGTGTCCACCCCCAATTTGCATTGCGCACAACGTTAAACGAGCGCAAATGCAAAATTAGCGCTTTTGGGAAGATATAGAGCCCAATACCTTTCAAGCGGTTCTAAGAAACCTTATGTATAAATTTATGTGTCGACTTGAAAAGTCTAAGAATAGCATCATTGAGGCTCTCACCAATCCGGTGAAGAGTTGCACTAGGTATACATCTAGACTCAGGCTGCACTGGCTTGAAAGCTTACATGTAAATATGTTATAATACAGCCTTATCTGTGAAGCTGAAACTTAATTCAGCCTCATCTGTGAAGCTGAAACTCTGATGTTTTTTCTTTTCCTATTTATTTTATACTTGTATTTAAGGTAAAGGTAAAGGTAAAGTCCCACTGTGACTGATTGTCACACAATGTGTGAAATTTGTTCTCCGCATTTGACCCATCCCCTGGGGGAGCGGTGAGCGGCAGCGTGCACCGCGCTCGGGAATCACATGGTGATTTAACCCCCCAATTCTAACCCTTTGATGCTGAGTGCCAAGCAGGGAGGCAAATAGGTCCCATTTTTATAGTCTTTGGTATGACTCGGCCGGGGATCGAACTCCCGAACTCCCAGTCTCAGGGCGGACACTCAGACCACAAGGCCACTGAGCTTTTTTATTGTATTGTACTATTATATGGTATTGTAATTTTTTGTACGTTCCTATGGACTACGAGTCTGAAATAAAGACATCAATCAATACTTGAGTAGCCTGAGCTATTCTATTCTATTCTATTCTATTCTTTTTTTTTTTTTTTTTTTTTTTTTTTTTTACATTTTGAATACTGAATGTTAGTGAAATTATCTCTGTCTTAACCTGTTGGCACAGGAAAAGAACAATTGAAAACATACAGAAATTGCCATTGTAATAGGTGAGCAGCACATCAATAAACTATGTGTCATATATTTATTTAGGTAGAAATACAATTTTTGATGCACAAGGGTTTTCTGGTCAAATCTTTTTTCCACTTTCAGTCTAAACAGGTTGAAAACTGCCACGCTTAATATTGTTTGGCCCGCGTTTCCTTATATTTTTCTGTATGTGGCCCACAACCAAAAAAGTTTGGCCACCCCTGATTTAGACAGTCTATCAACTCTGATATCCTGACCTCTCACAGCCAGCCAGCTGGGTGGAGACTCTCCATGACCAGCGATTGTACACTTGTAGATGCCTTCATCAAACTTGGAAACATGGTGGATGGTCATCTGTCCTGTAGGTTTGTCCCTGATGATGGAGCCATCTTTATAGAAACCAGCTGGGAGGTTGGTGGGAGTCTTGGTTTTACAGGTCAGAGTCACAGCAGCTCCCTCCATCACAGGAAGAACAGGACTCTGTAGAATCACAGCACCACCTGAACCTGAACACAGAGACACTGTTAGTGCCCCTGAGCAAGGCACTGGCAAAATAACTGGAGTTGGTTCCCAGGTGCTGCACTGCGGCTGCTCACTGCTCCTAGTTCTAGGAATGTTCCTAGTAAAGCAGCAGTTTTCAAAGTGTGAGGTGCGCCTCCCCTGGGCGGGGGCGCGAGACACCTTCAGGGGAGGCGCAATGTCAATGGGAAAAATCAGAGACTTGGCCATGCTGGCTACACAATCGCTGCGCAGCCTCCGCCCTCCTCCGGTGGTGGAGCGCCCACAGTCTGCTGCCTCTGTTGAGGCGAGCTCATGCTATGTCAGAGGAGAAACTAGCTCCTTTCGTAACTGTTTGTCCACATATGATTTCATCATATGCCGGATAACAGTTCCTTATCCGTCAATAGACTCCCGGCGACTCTGAGTCCCAAGCAGTCTAAATCAGTGATACACACGTATTTACAAGTGTCACAGAAAGATCTCAAAGCCACCTACTAGAGCAGAAGGGTTCATTGCTTCTCAACGGCGGGGTTTGAAAGCTCGATGCTGCTAATAAATAACTTTAATATACTAATCATTCTGTCTTGTGCTGCTGTGCCCAGCCATCATATCGCTCCACAGTGCCCCTCTGGTCGGAAGTACACGGAAGAACACAGAGAGAAGGCACGGCGGCCATCTTGGCATTTGCAAAAAAAAAAATATGACCAGCACAGAATTCTGATAAAAAGAGGCATTTATGAGCAACCTCGCCGCAGAGACGCAATGAACCCTTCTGCTCTAGTGGGCTTTGAAATGTTTCTGTGACATTTGTAAATACGTGCGTATCGCTGATTTAGACAGCTTGAGAGCGAGAGTGGCAGGGAAGTCTATGTAAGGATAAGGGACTCTTGTTGGGTAGACGATCACGTGACGATGACATCATACCCGGAAGAGTCCAAAAGGGGCTAAGGAGAAAGCAGGGTGAAGGAAATTGAGATTTTTTTAGATGTGTGTTTCACAAATCCTATCATGGCAGTTCTTTGTATGTACATCAAACTGCATATATGCTCATGTTTTGTATATGTTGGGGAGCTATTTCCGGCTGGAAAACGGTCTATCCGTGCGGGCTAGCCTGCAGCACACAGTCCAGACAATGGGTTGAACATGCAACATTTACGCTAAATACACTGCACGGGGCGGGTATCCCGCTAGTTATAATAAAGATGTGTTTAAGAAAAAGTCCTTCAGAGTGAATCAAGAAGTTTAAAATGTTCAGCCCCCTTGTGGGGGCTGGGATGCTGCGCTGGCCTTCTCTTGTCAGCTGAGGTTTGTGCCAGGTGATGTCACAACCTGTTGAGCTCCATGGGGAGTGACATCATCGTGGGGGATATTTGTGCCGGGTGATGTCACAACCTGTTGAGCTCCATAGGGAGTGACATCATCGTGGGGGATATTTGTGCCGGGTGATGTCACAACCTGTTGAGCTCTAGAGTGACATCACCGTGGGGGATATTTGTGCCGGGTGATGTCACAACCTGTTGGAGTACGTGGGGGGTGACATCACGGCGGACAGAGACCGGCGGGTAGCCTAGTAACTCTTTAAGACTGAGCATTGAGTAATGTGTATGTAATGTAATGATATGATATGTAATGTAATGATATATAATGTAATGAAATGTAATGTACTTGGATTGTTTGAGCATTATGTTTAGCTATATGGGTTGGTTGTGCGAAGTCAACAAAATAGCCATCGCAATGAAACATCGTGACGGACGATGGCATCGTCGTTGACGGGGGGGACGGCGCGACGACGACGACTGGGTGTGTGTGACAGCAGTGCCTGGCTGATGGCCAGAGGTGTGTGAATGCAGTGAATAAATGCTACTACTGAACATTTAAACATGTTTTTGATGTCTGCAATGAGCTCTTTAATTACAAACCTGTCTGCCATCACTTGTCCTTTGATGTGTGTCTCCCGTCTTTTGTCTTTTTTCTCTCTCTCGTTCTCCATGCCGCAGCATATGAAGCATAATGAGCTGAGCTGACCACCTGTCCTTACTCTCAAACGTTAATTTGACGAGCCGCGAGTGAGTGAGTTCGTAAATTCAATCTGACGTCCGACACTAATTTCGACTTTACTCACTGTGGTCTGAGGTAGAGAAGATAGTTTATTTCATCGAGCTCACAGTCCCCTGGGAAGATCGAGTTGAGGAGGCTTATGAGCGCAAGAAAGCTAGGTATGCTGAGATGGCAGCAGAGGCAGAGCAGCGAGGTTGGAGGGCTCGAGTGCGACCTGTAGAGGTGGGCTGCCGTGGTTTTGTGGCAAAGTCCGTTATTGCCCTACTAACTGAGTTGGACTGCATTCGGGGACGGAGCCTGAAGCTTGCGGTTAGCAACATGTCTCGGGCAGCAGAATGAGCAAGTGAATGGCTGTGGCTAAGGAGGAAACATGCTAGCTGGGGAGCTCGCTAAGGTAGGCCCTGTATGGAGTTGATTGTTTTTATTGTGTGGCTAGTCATAGCCTAAGTCATCGAGGATGGTCCTTATGGTATTGGTGGTATTTTGAAGAACACCATACGGAACCGATGGCACTGAGTGCGCATTAACGGTGCCAGTGGGGCTAGTCACAGCCTTAGTCATTGGGTATGGCCGTATGGTACTGGTGGTGTAGTTATTAAGAATGTCATATGGAACCGACCTGCGATGGCTAGGCTAATTCTAGGAGAAGGATCAAGGCTAAGGCTAGGTTAATGCTAGGTTGGCATTAGACGGTGAGGGTAAAATGGCGTTGTGTATAGCATGGAGGGGGGTGTTTCCGGGACGCTGGATTACACCCTTAAGCCTTCTTGAGGTGTCATGGGCCTAACGAAACATCGGTGAAGGAAGGTGCCCACTTGAAAACCCCAATGACATGCTTCATACTGCTGTTGGCTAGGGTAGGTAACTGGTGATTTGTGTCTTGTTTATTAGTTTGTTAGCCTGTTAGCTTGTTTTATTCTGTATTGTGCTTCTAAATGTGTTTATCCTCAGATTTTGGCACAAGGGATAGTAACATCTTGTCCTGTGTATTAATTAATATGGTGCCAGAGTGCGTTCTCATTTGCCTATGACAGCCGCCCACTCCTAACAGATGTTGGCTGCTGAGTCTCTCCCGAGTTACGCGAATAAACATTTACAAGAGGGTTCTTAAAATATTTAAACACTCAAAAAATATTTACTGTAATAGCAAGGTTTTTCTCTCATTTTGAGCTCCCTTTTAAAAGTCCATCCGTGTGTCTGTGCTTGGCATAGCTTAGGAAGCTACCAACTACTGCACCATGGAAGTAGTTGAAACTACACCAAAGCTACCCTGCGAGAAATGTAGTTTAGGAAACTACAAGCTATGCAGAAAAAGTGGTTCAAACTACTTACTTTGTAAAAAAAAACATTCAATTGACAATGTAAGTGTGATAGGCTATATGGAATAAAATATAATAGCCTAGAAAAATAATAATGCCAGCAAAAATATGCCTTTCAATTGAGTTTATTGACACCCAATATATTCAATGTTATTTTGTTGTAAACAAATCTGGGTTCTTCTGGGTTTTGTTTTATCAGACATATAAACAGTAAAGACTTGACTAGGATTGGTTAAGGTTAGGGTAAGAACCTCAGGGCAAGCCAATCAGAGGCAGTGTTGGCTCAGAGTGGCTTGAAGGCTTGTGTTGTGAACGCAGCTTTAGAAACGGCTCAAAACAACCAGCGTGTTCCTGGAGCTGAGGCCTGCGTGCTCACAGGAAATGACAAGGCAGACATGAGACAACAGCAAAACCCCAACGCGTCACCCACCCTGCCGGACGAACTCAACGCGTTCTACGCCAGGTTTGACCCCTCTGCCAGAGCGCCCACCCCCCAACCCACCACATCTCCCACCCACCTCGCCCCCCCCTCTCCTCCCCCTCCCCTCTCCCCCCCTCCCCTCCTCTCCCTCTCCGCCACCCCCCCCCCCCCCACCACCCCCCTCCTCTCCTCCCCACCACCTCTCCTCTCCCCCCCACCTCCCCCCCTCCTCTCCTCCCCCTCTCCACCACCTCCCCACCACCCCATCCTCTCCTCTCACCCTCCGCCACCTCTCCCCCCCCCCACCCCCCTCCCCCTATCCTCTCCGCCACCTCCCCCCTTCACCACCCCTCCTCCTCCCCTCCCCCATCACCCCCCACCCCCCACAGATCCGGACCGCCCTCTCGTAATCACTGAAGATGAGGTGCCCCGGTCGTTCTTGCGCCCACCAGCTGGCAGGCGTATACACAGACATTTTCAACCAGTCCCTCTCCCTTCGGCAAGTTCCCTCCTGCTTCATAGCGGCAACGATCATCCCCATCCCCAAACAGCAGAAAGTGACCAGCCTAAACGACTGGCGCCCAATAGCCCTCACGCCCATAGCCAGCAAGTGCTTTGAAAAGCTAGTCATTACATTACATTACATTACGTCATTTGGCAGACGCTTTTATCCAAAGCGACTTACAATAACACATTTTTTGTCTGCAATAGAACAATCAACTATGGAGCACAGTCTATGACAACTACAGCTTCTGAAGGAACAGTGGTACAAGTTTAGGTTAGTGGTACAAGGTTGGTTAGGTTTTTTTTTTTTTTTTTTTTTATATATATAAGGAAAGAGAGAGACGAGCTTAGATCAAGAGTCATATCACAGATCCGCCCCACACTCCCCCCGGACCACGACCCGCTCCAATTTGCATACCGCCCCAACAGGAGCACGGCGGATGCAATAGCACACGTACTCCACACTGCCCTCTCACACCTGGAGGGGAAGGACACCTATGTGAGAATGCTGTTCGTGGACTACAGCTCAGCATTCAACACCATAGTACCCTCCAGGCTGGTAAGCAAGCTCAAGGTCCTGGGACTAAACACAGCAATGTGTGACTGGATCCTGGACTTTCTGACAGACCGCCGCCAGGTGGTGAGAGTGGGCAACCTCACCTCCTCCCCACTGACCATCAGCATAGGAGCGCCCCAGGGATGCGTCTCCAGCCCCTTCTGGTACGACCTCTACACCCACGACTGCGTGGCGACTCAAATCTCTAACACCATCGTGAAGTTTGCAGACGACACAGCAGTCGTGGGGCTGATCTCCAGGGGCGACGAGACGGCCTACAGAGAGGAGGTGAAGGCCCTAGAACAGTGGTGCCAGGACAACCACCTCTCTCTGAACGTCTCCAAGACCAAGGAGATCATTGTAGACTACAGGAGGGGGGGGGGGGCGCACACCCCCCAATCACCATCTATGGCACAGTGGTGGAAAGGGTGGACAGCTTCAAGTACCTGGGAGTCAACATCCACCAGGACCTGACATGGGCCGGTCACACCGCCACTGTTGTCAAAAAGGCCCAACAGCGACTACACGGACTCAGGCGCCTAAAGAAATTTGGGCTAAGGCCAGAAATCCTTAGGGACTTCTACAGAGTCACCATTGAAAGCCTGCTGACTGGCTGCTTCACCACCTGGTACGGGAACTGTACCACCATGGACCGCAGGGCGCTACGAAGAGTGAGACGCGCGGCCCAGCACGTAACAGGATGTGAGCTGCCAGAACTGCAGGAACTATATAACCAGCGGTGCCTCAGGAGGTCCCTGAAGATCATCAAAGACACAAACCATCCCCACAACAGCCTGTTCTCCCTGTTACCCTCAGGGAGAAGATACAGGGTCCCGAAAGCACGCACAAATCGCTTGAGGGACAGTTTCTTCCCGCAGGCCACGAGACTCCTTAACATACACAAATAGTGTAGTAGCTGTACTGTACCGCACTGTAGATGCTACCATTATGTATGTCTAATGTTTAATTGTATGTTTAATTAGGTATATGCTATTTGCACCTGTACGTCAAATACGTCGAATTTAAAATGTTTAAGTACGTCCAAAGTATGCACATGACATGTGCACCTATGTGCAGTGAATATGCCACTGTCTCTGACTTGTCTTATCACTCTACTGCCTTATTGCTTGTTGTGTCTCTTGTTGTTTTTGCACTCATATGCCCTGTTATATTTGTACTATGTTGTAAACGGAGTCCACAGCAGAAGAATTTCACACGTGATACTTGTACTACGGAGTGACAATAAAAATCTTGAATATTGAATGTTCTACTCTGTAGAGTTTCTGAAGCCTCTCTTTTGTTTTTACCACAACTACACAATACCAGCAGCTAAATACACTCTGTAGCTGTATGATATCAAACTACATCACTCCTCTACTGAACACTATCAACTACACATGACCAGCAGCTAAATACACTCTGTAGCTGTATGATATCAAACTACATCACTCCTCTACTGAACACTATCAACTACACATGACCAGCAGCTAAATACACTCTGTAGCTGTATATGATATCAGACTACATCACTCCTCTACTGAACACTATCAACTACACATGACCAGCAGCTAAATACACTCTGTAGCTGTATATGATATCAAACTACATCACTCCTATACTGAACACTATCAACTACACATGACCAGCAGCTAAATACACTCTGTAGCTGTATGATATCAAACTACATCACTCCTCTACTGAACACTATCAACTACACATGACCAGCAGCTAAATACACTCTGTAGCTGTATGATATCAAACTACATCACTCCTCTACTGAACACTATCAACTACACATGACCAGCAGCTAAATACACTCTGTAGCTGTATGATATCAACCTACATCACTCCTCTACTGAACACTATCAACTACACATCACTGTTTATAAAACCATTTTGTATTATCTCATGATAATCATGTCTATTCTTTATCAGAATCAGAATCAGAATCAGAATCACTTTTATTGCCACAGTATGCAAGTTACCTATGAGGAATTTGTCTTAGTGTCTGTATGCAGCGTAGCGGTCACATCAATATACAGAGATAAGAAGTAGGAAGATAACTAAGACAATCGCAAAGTTGCAAGTGCAATCAAATCGAAACAAATCGAGCAATATGTACATGAGTGGTGAAGTGTTCTGTGGATGATGAATATGAATTTACGTTGGATTTACATGAGATTTACAGACTGAGTTAAATATACGTTAAATAGGGAGTGGATTTACATGAATTTACAGTCGGAGTTAAATAAGAGTTTACATTGAATGTACATGAAATTTACAGGCTAAGTTAAACAGGCATTAATGTGCAGGGAGTTTACATGAATTTACAGTCCCAGTTAGACAGGCATTAAATTAGATACAGTATGAGTTCCAGTTTTATGGGGGGGAGGCTGATGGCGGTTGGGAAGAAGCTGGTCTTGTGGCGGGTGGGTCTGGTCTTGGCAGACCTCAGTCTCTTGCCGTGGGGGAGTGGGGGAGTTATTAAACCAATCGAATCAATAAAAGCAAGTCGATATTATTGATGAAATCTAACCTTTTTCATTTATAAGTGTAGAAAATGTGTTAAATAACACAATGCATTAGATGTATTGTGCACTGTGAGTCTGTGACACTGCACACAACGACTTGGTAAAAAGAGAACACTGTGTTAGAGGAAGCAGAGCTCAGTCAGGAGGAAGAGGTGGTAACCACACGCGTATGCACACACACACACACACACACTCACACACACACACGTGCGCACGCGCAAACACACAGTCACTCTCTCTCTCTCTCACACACACACACACACACACACACACACACACACACACACACACACACACACACACACACTCACTCACTCTTGCCCTCACACACACACAAACACACGAGACAGACACACACACACACACACACACACACACACACATGTGCGCGCGCGCAAACACACGGTCACTCTCTCACACACACACACACACACACGCACACGCACGCACGCACACGCACACACACACACACACACACACACACACACACACACACACACACACACACACACACACACACACACACACACACACACACACACACACACACACACACACACACACACACACCCCAAAAGTCGGGGGGAGTTTACGAGCACCACTTGAAGGCAGCAGCACAACTGTAGCGGGAAAGCGGCTGTTCTGGTCACGTGACGTGAGCAGAGGATCCAACATGGCGGCGAGCAGGAGCGCTTAGCAACAAGGTCCCTGCAGCACGAGAGAGAGAAGACACATTAACAGACGGTTTTGGACGAAAAATGGCGTCGGAGAGTGAGAGTGAGAGTGAGAGCGAGAGCGAAATTGAAAATGATCAGGATAAAAGGGGAATTGAGAATAAACGTAAAAGTTTGTCGAGTGTTTCAAGTGGCACAAGTCAGTCAGTGAAGAAAGTGAGGAAAGGGTTAGGTTCGGATAGTGAGTGTAGTCGAGCAGTGAGGAAGAAGCAGGAGTTTGTAGTGGGGATGAGGGTGGTTTCATCGAAAGAGGATGGTATATTTAGTGATCAACATAAAGTAGGGGAGTTTGTGGAGAGGGTACTTGGGCAGGTAAGGTCAGTTAGAGTAGCAAGAAGTGGATTAGTTATAATTGAGTGTGTTTCAAAAGAGCAGAGAGACAAAGCTGTAAAGGAAATAAAGTGGTGTAGAAATAGGGCTACTGGAGGTGAACGTGCTAGTGCAGCTATTGTAACATGTTTTGTACTTGGATCTGAGGTAAGGAAGAAGGGTGTGGTGAGTGGTGTGCCTCTGTCGGTAGAGGCTGAGTTGTTTGAATGTGTGGAGGGTGTGCTGGAGGCAAAGAGATTGACACGATATCATGAGGGGGAAAGGGAGGAGAGTTTGTCTGTGTGTTTGACCTTTGATGGAGAGTTGCCTGAGAGAGTGTATGTGGATTATTGTTGTTATAGGGTAAGGCCGTTTGAAAGAGCACCGCTGAGATGTTATTGCTGTCAAGAGTATGGTCATGTTGCTGCTGTGTGTAGAGGGGTCAGGAGATGTGGGAGATGTGGGGGAAAGGAGTGTGAGAGAGACACGTGTTTAGAGGAAGACAAGGCAAAGTGCCTACACTGTGATGGTGATCATCATGCGGGTTCAAAGCAATGCCCAAGGAGAGTAAATGAGGTGAAAGTGAATCAGATTAGGGTAAAAGAGAAGGGTATGTCATATGCTGAAGCTGTTAAAAGAGTGGAGAATGAGAGTGATAAAATGGAAGAAATTGAAAAGGAACCAGAGAAGAAACAGAAGGGAGTTGAACAAATCATTTGTGTGGATAAAAAAGGTTTTTTGACATTTATGGCCATGGTGATTAATTGTACAGAGCAGATCAAGGGAAAAAAGGAAAAGATTAAGATGATGATGGATGCAGCTAGAAGGTTTTTGAATGTTGTTGACATTTCCGGAGAGGAGATCGAGAAGGCGCTGAGGGATGAGTTCCCGTCGACTGAGTCATAGAATGGATATAATATATCGTGAATGGGAGCACTATGGGTGGTGTGGAGGAAAAAATCCACTGCAATGCTCTGCCGATTCATCAATAATGAGATATCCGTTTTAAATGTTCATAGGAGGTTTTCTTTATTTCCACAATCATCTCTCCGTGCACGGAGGTCTCCTCTTGTCTACATTTGACAATGCAAGAGCCCCGCATTATTGTTTACTTCACATCATATACTGAAACTATCGCCCGCCCTCTTCTGGATCCGTTCATTCAACCTCCCTCCAACTCAGTACTTCTCCATGACGTCCATAGTTAATCTGATGTTCACTAGAATACATAACAAATCCAGTCTATAGTCACAACAAGACCCAGGTTCCCACAGGAACCTCTATTCCCATAGACACTTCCCAAAACAAGACATATGTTCTCACAGAAACTATTCTGTAGAGCAATCTCCTGCAATGACTGAAGAACACAGTTCACTAAATACAGCATGGAATTGCCATAGCTAATAACTAATCAATCAATAAGCATTTGATCAATAATTTTCCATGACAATTCCACACTTTTGATACGAATAAATCATTATTATCAATATTAAAAATAAATTATTGATAACAAACTATAAGTTCAAACACAGTCAAAGAAAACTAACATAACTATTATCCTTAACTTGTTAAAAAAAAATGTATCATCTCACACATCTATATAGATTAAAATTTCCCTATGTGTTCACAATCACAATTAATAAGTCCTTCATTTCGGTTACTTACTTAATACTTAATACATACTTATGTTACAATGTAATCATTTGCTCAAATCAAACTCTTGGCGATGCTAAATATCAAATCAAGCATGATTATTTACCCAAGATTTCATATCATAAACGAAGTGTGTCAGAGGTCAATGGCCTTTTTTATTGTTCCACACTTTTTGGCATATTTTTTTTTTTCTTAAAAACACACAGTTTACACATTTCTGATAATTGGCTCCTGTTCACTGGTGTTGGATCCTGGTAATCGAAGTCAGAGGCGGCCCCTCCACTAAATCGTTTTGGCCCGCCTCCCACTTCGTCCTCCACCATCCACTCATATCAGCAAGCCGCTATTCACATTTCATATAAAAACATTCAAATTAAGCCCTACTTGGTACTTTAGAATATGTTTATATTCATTTAACACACAATTTGATTAATTACTATGGGCTGATATATGTGCCACCTCAAATTGAATTTGAATTGCTCAACTTGAATTCGAAATTTTTCATTTTGAATTTGAATTGCTCTTTTTGAATTCGAAATTTTTCATTTTGAAATTGAATTGCTCTATTTGAATTCAAATTTTTTTATTTTGAAATTGAATTGCTCTATTTGAATTTGAATTGCTCTATTTGAATTAGAATTTTTTCATTTTGAAATTGAATTGCTTTTATATTTTGAAATTTTTATTTTTTAATGTGAGTTGAAAAACTGAATCTGAATAGCATAATTTTAAACTGAATTTATTTGCTTTGAAATTATTCAGTTTCCACATTCCTATTTCAAAATTCAATTCAAAATTTTCAGAATCTTGTGTTCAAAAATTTCAACATGTGTGTGCGCCATCCGGGTCCTTCAAGGAGGAAGAGGGAAGGAGGAAGAGCAATCGAGCGCTGATTGACCTAACTCCTTTTTGGCCGAGGCACCACACACCCACTCCCGCTAGAACTATTTGGTCTTGTTGTATTCACCCACATGGAAAGAATCTATATGAACATATATGCAACTATATGCAACCTATATGCAACCTATATGCAGCATATATGAGCATATAGGCCATGCCGCATATAGGTTGCATATAGGCCAGATTTAGGTGCATATATGCGCATATAGGAGCATATAGGCCATATATATGCCGCATATAGGTTGCATATAGGCCAGATTTAGGTGCATATATGCGCATATAGGAGCATATAGGCCATATATATGCCGCATATAGGTTGCATATAGGCCAGATTTAGGTGCATATATGCGCATATAGGAGCATATAGGCCATATATATGCCGCATATAGGTTGCATATAGGCCAGATTTAGGTGCATATATGCGCATATAGGCCACATTTATGCCGCATATAGGTTGCATATAGGCCAGATTCAGGTGCATATAAGTGCATATACCGGGCATATAGGTCTCCTATAGCTTCTTTATATCCACATATAGGTACTATATGTGCACATACAGGGCATATATGTCTCCTATATAGCTTCTTTATATACACATAAAGGCCCTATATGTTCATAATACAGGTCATATAGGTCTCACTTCTTTATATCCACATATAGGCCATATATGTACACAATACAAGGTATATGCCTCCTATATAGGTCATTTACAAATCTGTTTGTATACACTGTGTCATAATCCATATATACCCAGCGAGCACAAAACGTTTTTTCAACGTTGATTTTTAGTTTAAATCTGGGTGATATTGGGTTTGAACGTCTAAGACCTAATTTCACCCTCTTTTCAACCGGCTAAAATGCGGTTACAACGTAAACGTGTAAAAAAACACAATTTGGTTCATCATATTGTTAAAACATTTGTTGTAGTTTGGAATAGAGACAATATTGATAGTGTGTGAATTGGCATTTTATTGTCTTTTATTGTGTAACTGAGAGTTGAAATCTGATCTACACGAAAACTACATTTCAACGCATTTTATGTCACATGAAATATCATAAATATGGGACTATAGGCTATGTGGTGCCAGCAAAAAGCTTCCAGGACACAACTATGGTTAATAGTTTAGCGCAATACTATAAAATAATGAATTCAGTTCCTGCAGCAACGAGCATGCGCAAGTACTTACTAGCTGTGACTGACTAGACCAAAGCAAGTCTGCACCGGTCTGCACCAAGTGCGGAACGAGGTGCTCTGGGCACACTATGTTATTGTAACAGACTATACGAGGCTCTGTGTAGGCCTACCTCCTGAGTCTCTGGTGTTAAATGAAGTTAACCTCTGAAGCCGTACAGCCTACAGACTATAGATGCACACACACACACACACACACACACACAACATCATTTTAGTCTGTTACGATCGTACGCATCACATAAAATAACTTCCCGATCGCTGACAATTGTGGTCTACGTTGTGTGCGAGAGAGTATATAATGTGCCCGGCTCTCTGGTTAGTATAAGAAAATGTATAGCTCAGCACTAGAGCGCACGGCTTGAACCTTGGAGAATGGGGTTCGAATCCTGTGTGCGCTGCTATTTTTTTAAATTTAAAATCCTACATATAGGTACATATATGTACATATAGGTTTCCCATATATGGTGCATACATAAAATTGGCCGATTTCCTATATTATATGTACATATAGGTACATATATGTACCTATACATATAGGTACATATATGTACATATAATATAGGAAAACGGCCAATTTTATGTATGCACCATATATGGGAAAACTATATGTGGCCCTATATTAAAACATATAGGGTACATATAGATTCTTTCCATGTGGGCAGGTTCGCTACAATCATAGAAGACCACTTTGAGTTGAACAAGGATGTTTATACAGTATATATCATTGAACAGTACATGACAGCGAATCTCGTGAACCCGGAACTGATCCTCCCCCGACCCCGTGACATCATCAACAGGTCAACATCATTGAGATTACACTTTACACCACAGGTCTTTGCTCCCGCGGATCTATTAAATTAGCCGCCCGCCAGTCTTTCCATTGTCTGCTCATCATCATGGACGAGAGGACACCAACCACGGTAAATACCAACTGGTTACCATGTATTTTCACCGGCATAACGTAACGTAGCTACACCAGCTGAGCTTGTTTCTGTGGCGCTTAGCCTAGTTGGCTAGCCAACTAGGCTAACTGCCACAGAAACAAGCTACGGATTGATGTGTGATTTCCAGGTAAGAATAAACGCACAATGTTGAGCATTTACATTACATGTTATTCACAGGTATATGCCACACTATATATTATCTCAGAAACTAGCGTAATTGTGTTTGGTAAGATAAAGACATTTGATAAATGAATGAATTTTCCTTGTAGGCTGTAGCTAGAACAGTATGTTGCTATAGCTAGCGAGGTGGAGGTAACGTTAACGTTAGCTAGATTAGGCTACGGTAGCATTATCGATCTAATGAATTCTAGCCGTAAACATTTCAGAAGCTAGGTTAGCAACGCTGGCCACACATGTAACATACAGTAACTACTATGTTTTCTCTTATTAGAGATTCCAAGAAGAGAGAACATTGCCTCTGGCGATGACTAACTGTGACGGTGAGATGGGGAACAGGACAACTGCTAGCTGTGTATATCACGGACCCAAACCTGCAGACTGCAGCAGATACCCGCAGATTTGGAGAGATGTTCTGCAACCACCATACTCTTGTGTCTCCATGCTACTACACATCATTTTGCTCCTTGTGTGGGATGAAGACCCGTCGTTGACGTTGGGGAAGACAGCTTTTATGTTGTAGCCACTTTGAGTCCAGTTTTTGTTGATGTGAGTAATGTTCAGATAGAGGGATGCTATTTACTATCTAGCTGCTGTCACTATGCATTATCAAATACCTACATAAATCAAATCCAGTCAAGAACATAGGGTCTGCATGGGAAAATATGTAATTTAAAAATGGAAAGCATGTAGGAACCCTGCCAATCATCTTGCATATTGATATTTGTGGCTGTGAAGAACAGTCTTGATCTATACAGTGATATGCAGGCTATCATTAAATTTTATAAAACATGTACAGTACTTGTTAGTAGTTTCATGTTTGGTTTTACCTGTAATAAATAAGGACATTTATATATGTGCCTTTTATTTACCATCACAGCATAA
The DNA here is from genome assembly GCF_964638095.1 of Poromitra crassiceps. Lineage (NCBI taxonomy): Eukaryota > Metazoa > Chordata > Actinopteri > Beryciformes > Melamphaidae > Poromitra > Poromitra crassiceps. The sequence continues at coordinate 49,240 of NW_028151683.1, read as the reverse complement.
ATGACAATGCATAACCCCTCCTAATGTGATGTCAGAAAATCTAAGTAATTATGCATGACATTACATTTCAGGGCATAGAATATTTTTTTATTCCAAAAATAACAGATGTGGGACACAATCAATTAACTATTCATACTGTTTGCAACAGTAACATTTACAGTGCTGAATAATGGAGTTGCATGAATATGAGTGTGCACTGATGATGTGGCCTGCAAAGATGGGTTAGTGTTAATGACCGGCAGCATTTAATTTAGAAATGTTATAGTGGAACCTACATAGAAAGAAGTTTTACCTGGGCACTTCACAGACTGCCTGGAGTAAAGACATATGGAGCACTCTTTTCTGTCTGCACGTTTATTAATAGGGGCTGAGTGACATTTTGACAGGTAATCTTCTTCTAGTCTTCTTCAGAGTCAAAAATACTTCAATGTTAGACTTTTTTAAATGTTAGTTGTACAAAATCCCCCCACCAGTTCAGCCCCACCTAACCAGCCACACCTGGGGCCCTGATTGAGCTGCACATGGGCTCAATAAAGGGTGGTTGATTGGGTGAAGCTCAGTAGGCCATGTATGCTGTTGAGAGGAGGCTGCTCTGCTCTGTTCTTCCCAATTGATTGTCCATGTGCAGATGCATCGTTTGAAGTGTTAGTTTATTATAGTTAGTTCCTTTGAATATTGATTGAGTATTTGATTTGAATTAGATTTATTATATTACTTTACAGTTTAATTTGTTTTCCCTTGTTTGATCAAATACTTTGTTAATACCTTGTTTGTCTTTTAGGCCAAATCATCTGTCCACATGATTTTCCATCATTAATCAAGGGATTTGGTTTGTAAATAAAAACCCTGGCATTAGTTCCTCTGAATCCTCCTCATTCCACCTGGATGTCTCACTTGCTGAGGCTACACCTGTAACCTCCACCTTTACAGTTTAACACAGTGTTAGTGTCAGAGGTATGCACCTTGCTGCTACAAACTGAACATTTTCTAGTTGGAAAAAATAAGATTACTATATACTATAATTAATTGGGCTATATTTCATATGCTACATTTCAAAAGACAATCTGTGACGACATGTTTCCTGTCACACCTAGCCCTCATTTGCAGCTTGACAGAAAACGTTGTTCAGGCTCTGGAGATCTGGGATGTACTGGTAGTCCTTTATCAATGCTCTCCAAAACACATCCTACAGGAGAACATAAAACTGTTATTCTTTGCAATTCTTTTAAAAATCAATGCTAAAACATTTTAGGTTAAAATATTGACACGAGTAACTGGTGAGCTGCAGATGATGTAAACGTTTGTAATAAATGTTATCTCTCCTACTTCAACCTCTGTCTAGTCTGGTCAATTATAGGACAAGATACACTTAGCCTACTGTAACACAGTCTTGGGGTTTGTCTTCCTTGTCTAGAATGGACACAAGGCCACTACTGCAACAGCAGCCTTATGTGCAGGGTGAGAATCTAGCACTGCAGCTAAATGCTGGTGAAATACTAAAGTGGCTGGTAGATTTAAGACGCAAAATAATTAATTTCCCACTCTGGTAACGTCCAACATGGTGTTAGCTGTAGCCTAACACCAGCAAAGAGACAACTTGTGTGATGACAATTCATTTAACACTAGCCGGTTGCCAATATTGACTGCATCAAAGATGTAGCAAAGTAGTATTACTATTACTATTAAAACGATTATGAATTATATTCGCTAAACATTATCTCAACAGACTTACCAGCGGCTTCGTTCTGTGATGCGTTTGTTATGGTTTGTTCACACTTCCTATACGTCCTGTTTGCGGGAATATCATTGGCTGATTCAAGTCATGTGACGCTAAAACGAGCATTTGATTGGTTTTTGCGATAGCACTGCCATAACGTTTCCCTGATCTAATAAGTTACGTTTTCATTAAACTGCGTTCGATTTGAGGCTGCCAACAAACGGAATCGTGTTCAGAAGAATTTTATTTAGTTCATATGAAAAAAGCATCTAACCTCAAAATGGGGATCGATCATCTCAAAAACGAAAGCAGATAGCAGCCTTCGGCCCCTCACCTAAAAAGGAGTTCGGTCAATCTGCGCTCGATTGCTCTTCCTCCTTCCTCCTCTTCCTCCTTGAAGGACCCGGATGGCGCACACACATGTTGAAATTTTTGAACACAAGATTCTGAAAATTTTGAATTGAATTTTGAAATAGGAATGTGGAAACTGAATAATTTCAAAGCAAATAAATTCAGTTTAAAATTATGCTATTCAGATTCAGTTTTTCAACTCACATTAAAAAATAAAAATTTCAAAATATAAAAGCAATTCAATTTCAAAATGAAAAAATTCTAATTCAAATAGAGCAATTCAAATTCAAATAGAGCAATTCAATTTCAAAATAAAAAAATTTGAATTCAAATAGAGCAATTCAATTTCAAAATGAAAAATTTCGAATTCAAAAAGAGCAATTCAAATTCAAAATGAAAAATTTCGAATTCAAGTTGAGCAATTCGAATTCAATTTGAGGTGGCACATATATCAGCCCATAAATTACCCCCAACCCTGCTTAATACACAATTTACACAACCTACAGAGTACATTAGTCAGATTAACCTCTTTGTTTTGGGTTCCCTTCCAAGCATCCGGCAGACATACATCCCAAGTCGACTTTGGCATGTAGGTCCCTATCGTTGCATCGGCGCTGTTTCTACGCCGAGCGGCTGGCGCAGCTCAAATCAGTGGGCGTGGACCAGCGCACTTGATATCGTCGTGCTGGCGCTAGATGCAGCCTCAACCATTACAACCACGCCTTTTAAGCGTAAAATTATGCACCGTCATGCTCATTGGATAACTGCAATAAACGAATCGCATGCTTGCCTTTTTAGCTCCAATTCCAGTGATCCCGCAAAACCAGACGAAAGCCAAACCCTCTGCCCCCCCCCCCCCTCCCTTCATCCAGTCTGTCTGTCTGCATTATATAGGCTATTATTCCATATTATTATGCTTCTCAAACCAATCTAACTGCAGTTTCAATACTGCAAGCATGTAAATACGCTACACTATAGCAAGATCAAAGTGAAAATAATGTTCTAAAGGCATCAGCTACAAAAATATAGCCTATCCCTATATGATGAGATTAATTTTATATTGGTGAAAGTTTGTTCAGAACGATATCGTTTTCTCTCCCCTGCTGCAGGTAGAATGATGCACATAAATATACCCTACATTATGTAAAGTCATTGCATAAATGTGTTTTTATTGTAAAACTAAATGTGAAGTTTGGCCAAGCGGACATCACAGTATAGCACATGACAGTAGAAGCGCGTTCTGAAGCGCATTCCGCTGACACTTATCTAAATGACGTTAAATCGACAAAGGATATATATAGGCCCAGGAGGACATATATGTTTCACTTAGGGTGGTGTTTTAATTTCGATGATTTATTTGGTCCAATATTGAAATGTTCTACAATTGCAGGCTGTGTTACCATTACACATTATTTTAGATCGACCTTTTATATCTATTTCGCCTCATTTGGTTGCTATTTAGTAGCGAAATTGAGTACCCAATTGCATGCTGGGGCATTCACAGGCAGTCAGAGAGAGACAGCCGTATTGTGCCTGTCAGACTGCCTGCAGCCTCAAAGCGGTACACGGAGTTGTTTTACCCAGGCTGGACGCGTTGTCACACAGGCTTGTGACAGTAACTCAACGCGGAAGGATTTATTTCACAATAAACTGGTAAACGCACACCCATGCCTGCTCCTGTCAGTAGGAGAGAAGGAGAGAGTGACACAGAGAAGGATGACAGAGGAGAGAGGGGAGGGACTGGCCCACTGAATAGGCCTGCTTTTAAAAGGCGCAAGGCGCTAAATTAACGCCAGCTCGGAAGATAGGTATTTAGCGCCGACACGCCCACTTTGGCCCATTCTGGGACTGCGCCACGCCCATTCGGCCTAAAGCGCATTTGGCAGCGTAAAGCCATATTGATATCATCCCAAAACAGGCGCAAGGCACGTTTTTTTGCGTTTAAGGCCCGTTTTAGCGCCGAAGGCCTGTGGGAGAATAGGGCCCGTACTCTGCTCAAAAGCCGGGAAACAAACCCGCAACCTATCAGCTCACAAGTCATCTTACAAGTCCAAGTCATGTCTCGAGTCTTTGTCCTCCTCTCCGCTCTCTAGTCACACTGGAGTCCCCTTTCTCCTGTCTAACTGGTGTACAATAACATTGCCTTCAACAATCACACTCCTTTCACTATTCCAAACCACTCATTCACACTGTGTTCACACTTCCCTGTCTCCTATGGTTCCAAAACGCTTTTTTAATACACATGATCACAGTTTTTACACAAACCACGCAAAGTACGACTCTCTGCATCCGATTCGTCATGGGGAAACCGTCTGTGGTCCAGCTCACGCATGTGTGTGTGTGTGTGTGTGCAAAGCCTAAGCTAATTGCACTGGTGAAGGATATGGGGGGGGGGGGGGGGGCTGGATCTCAGCATCTGGCATTGGAGATCCGATTGTCCCATGGTGATTGTCCAATCTGCTTGTCCATCTGATTGTCTCAGTCACACAGGCACACAAACACATACACAACAACAACAAAAACTTAAAAACAAAACAAAAAACAGACACAAAAACAAAAGCTGCTTACCCCCTTTGACAGATGCGTTATATAACGCATGTGTCAATTAATTTAGCAGTTTTTCTATATACTTATTTTTTAGAGAGAGACACCCTTTAACTTGTCTCTGCCTCTCTCAGTCCTCTTGGGAAATGTGTGTGCGCTATGTACTGTGGTTATCTTCAAGGCTTCAGGCCGAGAAGCGGGGGGGGGGGGAGAGAAATCTCAGTGTGTTCACAAACATTTACCTTTTCGCTTGGCAATAAGAGTTTTTTTTTTCTCCAGGCTAAATAATCCCTTTTCCTAAAAAAAAAAACATAACTTCTATTAAACAATACTGTACTAATGCATAAAAGTACTTTTGCTCTGTGTGCATTACATGTACATAATGTATACAGTGTGTGATTCTCTTACTAAAACAATGGTTTGTCAAACAACTGTAACATGCAAATGTTCATGTGTGTCATTACTTATCTGCTCATAATTGGTGTCTTTGGAGAAAATTCTGCTGTGAACTCCTCCACCCTCAACTGGCTTGCGTCTCCGGCCGTGTCAGCCTCTCGCCTGTTATTGACCAGCGCCTCACACCCTCTCCGCTCCGTCTTGATTCGCTTCGTTGAGTCCTCTCCGCTGTTACTGTCCAGGTGGCGTCAACCTCCGGGCCAAGCCTATGAATCGAAAACTCCACGGCAGTCATATATTCTTTTACAGCAAGCAAACCACTCATATTGCATTTCTGTAGCCCGTTTACACCGGTGTGGTGAAACACTTACACGGGAGGGAGAGATTTTACTCTCTCCCATTGCTGGCCGCTAGCTGCGGTGTTCAGAGCTGTAGTGGCTGCGGATGTTGCTGCCGTCGGTTCCCTGGCTGAAGCCTGCCCGGAGTGTTGATGGTCTCCGCTGGAGCCTGGACTGCTGGTGGTCCTCAGTAAGCCTGGCGCTGACTCTCAGTCTGCTACATGATGGTGGTGAGGCACGGGTCAATTTCCAGGTTGAGACCTTTTTAAGACACATTAAGAGACACTAGCGAAAGATTAAACTCCTCACATGATAATTGAAAGTGTATGTATGTATGGTATGTATGTATTGCTTCTGGCAGACATACTTTCTTTTCCCCTTCATAATAAATGTGTTGCTGTTGTTTTCTGTGGTTTTTCAAAACCACCTAGGCCATAACTTTTATACAGTCTATATTTCCCTCTAAATGTGGCGTGTAGGTCTGCTTGAGACAAATGTGCTTTCCTGGTGTGTATTTCGACCTCTGCAAATACAAACCCATAGCTCCTCATGAGCTTTCTCTAAACAGCTGTGGTTTTGTTTGTGTGTGCGAAATCAAAACCAATACCTTATGATATTACCAATAAAAACAAAATAACAACCAATCCCTCTTTTGTAGGCAGGTATGGATTAAAATAAAACATAACTGTGGATCCACATAACAAAATAAACAACCCTGTTTGTCCCCTGCCGGCCGGCTTATCTACACACATATGAACGTTTAAGCCCCAAAAGAAAAAGTTGAATTTGAACGTTTAGCCCCTGTTTAACGCTTGCATCCCAAAACAAAAAGTTAAATTTGAACGTTTAGCCCCAAAATAAAAAGTTTAACCTGAACATTTAACCCCAAAACAAAAAGTTTAGTTTGTGAACTTTGTGATTTTTCCTCCTCTCATTTTTCTCATTCAGAAATTTCTCATTCATATCTCAGTCATTTCCCATTCATTTCCCATTCATTTTTCTCATTTTTTTTTCTTCCTCAATGAGCCTCACTGCTCAGTTTCACCCACACTCTCCCCTTTTTTTTTCTTTTTTTTTTTTTTGTTCAAAGGAAAGAGACCTTTTGAAAACCACTTTTCTTTTTTCTCTTTTGCAAATGAATGGTAAGAATTTTCCCAATGCTTTGAATTTGTAATTGTATCCCTTTTATTATAACTACATATACTTTATACCTCCTTTCGCAAAACTCAGGTCCGGGTATGTGTTTTTTTTCCACTTACTGCAGTTTTTAGACGCTAAGTATACCTTTCAACTTACGTCGACGCCAAGTGTACCTTTCAACCTGCGTCTTTACTGTTTGCCCGTCGACAAACAGGCCGATTTTTTCTTCTCTAAATCTTGCCCAAATATGAGTCGGCTCTAGTAGTAGTAAACTCCCCTACACGTGCGCCCTAACCTAACGCACGCCTCACCCTCTCGGCAGTGAGTATATCCGATAACGGCAATAGTGAGTTTTATTTAATATTATCTCACGCGAGCATCCCCAGGACCCCGCACTCCCCTCAAAGGCAATGAATTGCCCAGGCAGAAGTTACATCCGTTCTCCACTACACAATCCCCCAGACCTGCAGCTTTTAACAGTAGTTACAATTGTCTATTTTTAGAACCAATTTGTATAACATTATTCTAAATTTCACAGCTACTCAATTTGACATAAAATTGATCAATCAACATTGCATTCAGTGTGTATTTGCCTCACCAGGTTCCGCAGATCACAGCGCTGGGCTACATTCCTCCGCATGTCGACTCCTGCTCTCTTAGCATTAATCAAGCTTTCAGGTCCAACTTTGACAGGAGGTTATCACCAGTCGACATGCCAGAGGTCCGCATCCCAGTCGTGAGATCCCGGACGAGCCCCCAAGTTGTGGAGGAAAAAATCCACTGCAATGCTCTGCCGATTCATCAATAATGAGATATCCGTTTTAAATGTTCATAGGAGGTTTTCTTTATTTCCACAATCATCTCTCCGTGCACGGAGGTCTCCTCTTGTCTACATTTGACAATGCAAGAGCCCCGCATTATTGTTTACTTCACATCATATACTGAAACTATCGCCCGCCCTCTTCTGGATCCGTTCATTCAACCTCCCTCCAACTCAGTACTTCTCCATGACGTCCATAGTTAATCTGATGTTCACTAGAATACATAACAAATCCAGTCTATAGTCACAACAAGACCCAGGTTCCCACAGGAACCTCTATTCCCATAGACACTTCCCAAAACAAGACATATGTTCTCACAGAAACTATTCTGTACAGCAATCTCCTGCAATGACTGAAGAACACAGTTCACTAAATACAGCATGGAATTGCCATAGCTAATAACTAATCAATCAATAAGCATTTGATCAATAATTTTCCATGACAGTGGATATATGATAAACACTGTAAATAGATTCCACTAAAAAGAAGATATCAAATTTCATTTGACCTGTGGAGGGCAGTAATACGCCTAGTAGCGTCCATACTGCCGGAAATCAAAAAGAAGAAGAAGAAGAACAGACGGTTTTAGGATTGTAGTGAAACTCCCGGTAAGTACGGATGGCTTTCACACTGTTAACGCATCACAGACAATACTGGTGCTGTTGTTCATTCTAAAGCCGTACTTACAGCTGGACAATAGCAGCTAGCCTTTAGCTCGTTTGCTAACGTTTAGCATGGCTGTATTTGTAAACACAGTGAGTGAAACATGCGTGTGGAAATAAAACTAGACGAGAGAGTTTTCTCTGAGCTGGAGGGTAAAAGCTGTTCACACAGAGTTTAATCTGAGGAAGTAGAAACTACAAAACGCTTCTTAATCTATTTTAATTTCACCTTTATGAGACATTAGCTGAGAGAAGAAAACACACCGTGTTTTCAATGGAGAGCTCAGCTAGCCAAGAAAGCAGCATCAAGACTAGCTCGAGTCTAGCTAGTTAGTTAGCTAGCTGCTAGTCTAGCTGCTAGACTAAGACTAGCTAGAGTCTAGCTAGTTAGTTAGCTAGCTAGCTAGTCTAGCTGCTAGACTAAGACTAGCTATACCAGCGTCCTGGGAAGGGCTACATCAAGACAATGCTCCATTCGCAGACAAACAGTGACTTATACATAAAGTTAGCCCCTTTCGGAACTGCTAGCTAACGCAGTCCCTTATTAGTACACCGCCGATGTAGCGTCCACAGGTCGCTCCGTCTGCTAAATCTTTCAAACTACTCGATAAAGTTTTGCAAATGAAATTTCAAATGTACTTACGGAGCGAAAAGGGTTGTGTGAACCTCGGCGCATGGTGTTGAAACAATAGCGCCACTAATAAACATGTTTAATCCCTCACTGAAACCCGGGTGTCATTTCCTCAAAATGAATCAGCGACAAACACTCGTCTTCTTCTGCGCTGCTGTCATGGGTGGTGCGCATAGCAACCATAGCGCTCGCTATCACTTCCGGCCCTATACCTATACTCGTGTTATACTACTGCGCTGAACGCACTAACGTTAAACTAACCTTAGTTTCAGACTGCTCCCTTGTTTATTGTGGCTGGGATCAGCGCTCCGCAGCACACTCCCAGCGTTTAACAGTGGGAAAAATATGCTAGGTGGACACAGGCCGGCTACACACAGTTTTAATATTACATGACGACTATTTTGCGACCCGCCACGTGGCGGACAGATGCCAAATCTAACACGCCAAAGCTAAAATATGCCCGCCATTGGCGGGTGGCGGGCTCTAATTTCGGGCCCTGGCTCAACATGCAGGTCGGAGTCTTAACACATTCACTGCCAGCCGTTTTTTTTTTACTGTAGGTAGCTTCTGCCAGGCTGTTTTTTGAGGATTCTGGCTCATTTTACAAGAGCCGAGGATAATTTTCTGCTTGGACTTTGTGAACACAAAGTTCAGAAAAGTACTAATAGAATGTGTGCTTTCTCTGTCTAAAAGAGTTAGTTTGTAGAGTTAGTAGTTATGTAGATATTAGCCGTTGAGTACAGCATGGTTTCAGCGTCTGGAAATGTATGCTGAGATAAATGGCTTTTTGTGAAATTCGATAGAACAGTCACTTTAACCATTCATTTCTGGCATCAGTAAGACGTCAGACATCTAAACAATAGTTTTGAACAGTAATTTCCTCCATAACAGCAGGAAACACCCCTCTCCTTCAAACTCCTCCCTCCGTGTGTCTTCTCCTCCTTCCTCCTGGCTCTGCAGCGGGCGTGTCACAAGCGCGTTGCTGCTGCTGCTGCTGCCTGCCTGCCTGCGGACGCTCCTTGGGCGAGTCTTGATGGGCTCGCTCGTTTCCCGGGGCTTTGGCCGAGAGCTTTGATGAAGCTTCCGCGACTCTGGTCCCATTTATGCTCCCGTGCCTCAAAGTGTGCTGCACCCACAATCCACCATGCAAATCTGCAATCCCCCACCGCCAGCTCCCAGCGCAAAACCGAAAGCGCCCTCGCCAAGCCATTTCCCCGAGCCATTTCCTCCTCCCGCGGCTGCTTTCTCTCTGCCCTCCCTCGTCCGGAGAGCAGCGTCGCCACCCAGTGGGTCGGCAAAATAGACCATACACATTCAACACCTCCAATACTTGTACAGGAGACGTAAAAGGGTTTAATCGACGTCCCACCGTCAATTTTTTTTTTTTTTTTTGACGAGTCTACTCGTCATTGGCAGTTAACGGTTGGATTTTTTTTGACGAGTTGACTCGTCATTGGCAGTGAACGTGTTAATTGAAGAGGATGTCAATTAAATGTGAAGATAGCCGACACAATACAGAGCACGTTGCCTGAATGAGTTATTTAAGAAATAGATTGTATAGCTTATTTTTCTTTTACCACTAATTAATGGGGTAAAGTAAACTCCATTTTTTCTTCTTTTTTTTACTGATTGACATGATTGACATGGCTGACATCCCTAGTAGCGGTCATATCAATATTCAGAGATAAAAGGAAATAGGAAAAATACCTAAAGACAAAATCACACAACATTGCAAGTGCAGTCCAATATATACACAAATAGAGTGTTAAATAAGTAGGCATTAAAATATGAAGTTTGCAGTCCGGGTTAAAGGCATTAAATTAAATTGGAATTTACAATCTAAGCGGAGTGCAATGTAGTAAATAAGAGTAATCTAATGGAGTAGAAAGTTCTGGGGGGGGGGGGGGGATTCACCTGTGTCCATGAACTTACGAGACCGCCTCAGCATCCTGGGCTGGCTGTGTGCAGGTCTGGAAGGGATGGCAGGTTGCATCCGGTCACCTTCTCAGCACAGCGGATGATGGAGCAGACGCAGGCTCAGTGGGATCAGTATGAGGTTGCCGGTTTGATTCCCTCTCCGTGTGTTACAGCTGAGGCAGAATGCCGGGGAAGGGCGGAGAGCGTTTCAGACCAGGAGAGCTGGTGTTCGCCAAGATGAAGGGCTTCCCCTTCTGGCCTGCCAGGGTGAGACACACACACGCACGCACGCACGCACACACACACACGCACACACACACACATGCATGCTGAAACACACAAACACTAAAACACACAAACACAGAATGATGTAATACAGGGATACTCAACTTGCTTTGCGCGCGGGCCACTTTTGTGAAAGGAGGAGGCCAGGGGCCAATTAATAAACAAACAATATACATTTTTCTGCGGCGGATTGTAGGTTTTTGGGGTGTTAGCCGGAGTTTAGTCTGACAATGTTGTGCACACCGGATAGTTAGTTAGGTTAAGTTAGTTAGGTTAAGTACTAGGGGTGGGGGAAAAAATCGATTCACCTAAGTATCGCGATTTTTAATGTCACGATTTTTTGAATCTATCTTTTATTCCAGAATCGATAATCGCAAAAAAAAAAGTTTTTTTTTTTTTTTTTTTTTTTTTTTGGTCCTTGCAGTCAGGCCACTCACTGAACAGCAGGCCAGGCGCCGCCTACTGGTTTTATTACTTTATTAGTTAGTCTGAAGTAATAATTACACTTCAGGGTTAAAGTGGGTGCATCTCATTGTAAAATTGGACTTCAAACGGCCCAAATTGGGCTTCAAACGGCGCAAATTTCACGCGCGTCGGCCCATATCGGCCTGGCCTGCTTGGTATCTAATGCCCGGCCTGAATTATGATCCCAGTCCGCCCCTGTTTTTAACTATATCGCCCAGCCCTACTCATGATATAATATACAGTCTCTAGTGTATGATTCAACTTTTCCCATGTTCTAATCTAGTGTAAAAAAGCAAACAAACTGAAAAAATAAAAGAAAAAAATAAACAAAAATCGCAATAAATCGTAATATCGAATCGCAATAACCGTAGAATCGCAATACTTAAGAATCGCAATATAAATCGAATCGGCACCCAAGAATCGTGATAGTATCGAATCGGGAGATAAGTGAATCGCCACAGCCCTATTAAGTACATACATAAGTGCCTGGGTAACGAGCAGACGGCGGTATTTGACAACTTAGCAGCTAAATCATAGATGATTGAAAGATATTCCATATTCCAGACTGAAATGCTATAACAGAAGTGGAGTATTGACCAGAATGACATGAACATTTGGGCATGAACATGTTGCGTTCAGGTGCACTGTATTTTTTTTTTCTTCTTTTTTTTGCAATGCCACACAGCCGCAAGTTGAGTATCACTGATGTAATGAATACGTGTGTATGCTTGTGCACGTGTGTGTTAATACGTGTGTATGCTTGTGCACGTGTGTGTTAATACGTGTGTATGCTTGTGCACGTGTGTGTTAATACGTGTGTATGCTTGTGCACGTGTGTGTTAATACGTGTGTATGCTTGTGCACGTGTGTGTTAATACGTGTGTATGCTTGTGCACGTGTGTGTTAATATGTGTGTATGCTTGTGCACGTGTGTGTTCAGATCTGCAAGGACACAGACGACGGCAACAAGAAGAGAGTCCCGGTCTTCTTCTTCGGAACTCACAATATGTACGTACACACAGCTGTCAATCATGACATCACATCCTGTCGGCAACTGTGTCCAAATGACATGAATAGCTGAACATCTCTCTCTCTCTCTCTCTCCCTCTCTCTTTCTCTCTCTCTCTCTCCCTCTCCCTCTCTCTCTCTCTCTCTCCCTCTCTCTCTCTCTCTCTCTCTCTCTCAGCGGTCACATCCCTGTAGAAAATATCGTTCCCTTTGTTGGTAACAAGATGAAGTACGGCAGCGGCGTTCGCATCACAGGCTTCACTGAGGGCATGTGGGAGATCCAGAACACACCAGGAGTGGGACGCAAACTCAAAGTCAGTCTCTCTTTCTCTCTCTCTCCTTAACTCTCTCTTCCACTCATATATTTCCATATTTTATCAGGTCTTTCTCATCAAATTAATTTTGCACCCCAGCTTATAGAGTACCACAGGAATGAGTCCTTAAGAACCGCGTATTAGCACTTCCTGGTTCCCTCGACTCAAAGGCAATGGGGTTTTTGTACGGGGATTTTGGTTAAATGCCTGAAACAAGGTCTGCGGTTAATACAAGTTTACGAAACGGCAAACTTTGTGATCAGGAAGATCATCTTCATAAATGAGGACCACTTTTTATGATTTTTTTAATGTGAAATCGCGATTTTCAGAAAACGCTGAACAAATCATAAAAGTGGTCGTCATTTGTGAAGATGATCTTGATGAACACAAAGTTCACCGTTTCATAAACTTTTGTTAACCACAGACCTGATTTCAGGCAAAAATCCCTTTGACTTCCTGACGAGGGAACCAGGAAGTGCATGACTTCTGGGTTGGCCTACAAAAATACGTCATCCCTGCAGTACTCTGTAGCCCTTCTCTACATCCAAAGCAACACAGATGCTATTGGTGAACAATTTGCCAGCTAGTGTGCTACAGGCAACTAAACAGCTAATCATGTTGGCTGACAAGTCAATATTACAATGGCATAGCAACCATGCTATTAGCAAACAGTGTCAGCTGGCATGCTACAAACAAACAGTCTCTAACATGCAAACATAGGCATCTGCTAAGAAATCAATATACCAGCCAACATACTTCAACACAAAGCAGCAGGCAGCCTTCTTCAGTCACATTGCTACATCTGTAGTTTTCCCCCACTGTTATTCCTCCTCAGCCAACTGACTGGATGTTACTGCTGCTTCACACATTTACTTCTGTCACAACTCTCTAATTCATTGGTTCTCAAATGGGGATCTGAGAAAAAGTTTTCAGGAAAAAAAATAAAAATAAAAATATATTTTTGCAAAAGCTTCTTAGTTCAACGAAAGTATTTTATGTTTTAAATCTAAAATGGTTCATGGATTACATTCTAATCTAACAAACCTATACATTTAAAAGTCAAGCACGTTAACGTGGAAACAATTAATCTTAGCCCAACATCACAAATCGGAATGAGGGGGTCCCCGGTATATTTTCTATCCTGTAAGGGTTCCTTGGCTGAAAAACATTTGAGAACCTCTGGTCTAATTCACCTAGTAAGCTGTATGGCAGCTTGTGTGCTCCAAGCATCCACAAGAGTTAGGTGTTCCATTCTGCACTGTGTCAGTTCACCTGTTGCTTTCTCAGGGTCTTCACTGCACTGAGAGCAACCTGCTGCACTGAGAGCAACCTGCTACACTGAGAGCAACCTGCTGCACTGAGAGCAACCTGCTGCACTGAGAGCAACCTGCTACACTGAGAGCAACCTGCTGCACTGAGAGCAACCTGCTGCACGGAGAGCAACCTGCTGCACTGAGAGCAACCTGCTGCACAGAGAGCAACCTGCTACACAGAGAGAGCAACCTGCTACACAGAGAGCAACCTGCTACACAGAGAGAGCAACCTGCTGCACTGAGAGCAGCCTGCTACACTGAGAGCAACCTGCTACACTGAGAGCAACCTGCTGCACTGAGAGCAACCTGCTACCTGCTGGGTAAGACAGAGCCCTGCAATCAAATGTGAATTACACCTACATTGGCTGCAAAACTAAAATGTATTTGCCTGTTTTTGCCCTGTTTCGCCACTGAGCGCAGCCATGTTGTTGAAAGCTAGATGGTGACGTCACACGCATTATAGCTCTTGTGTTTGCAGCCAGACTGCAGCGCTGCTTGTTGTTTACTCACCGGTGCAAATGGAGCACAGACATACTAACGTTAACTAAAAGCACAGATGGAGGACCATCAAAATTGTACTTGTGAAATGAATGAATATGTCTACAACACAGCACAGCGAATCCCACACTAGCTGTTGTAAACAGTAGCATCCATGGTGGTATGCTAGCTACATAGCAATCCTAGGCTAATAGAAAACTATATACGATATATTTGCCACACAAAACTATATGCTCAACCACTGTTGTCAAATTGTTGAACCACAATTGTGCTTATCTTAGCTTGCTAAAATGCCTGCCTTGTAGGGCTGTGAATCTTCACTGGCCTCACGATTCGATTACGAGTCAGAGGGCTACGATTCGACTATAAAACGATTATCGATGCATCACTTTTTTCCCCAATACATGATTTATTTTTTCTCACTTTCTTTTTTCTCACTGTGTGGCTACTTTTAACACGTTGAGTGCCAGAGCCGAGATATCTCGTCTTACATAATCCAACGCTTGAGTGCCAGAGCCGAGATATCTCGTCTTACATAAACATTTTTTTTTTTGACGGTGGGACATCAATCAACAACTTTTACGTCTTCTAGATCACTATTGGAGCAAGAGAATGTGTATAATCTATTTTACCGACCACTAAGTGGCGACAGTGCTCTCCTGACTAGAGGAAGGCAAGCATTTTTTTAACTTGTCACGCCATTCTCACCCCAGCCATTCTCATGAAAATGGATGGGGGAAAACGCTTTCGTTTTTGCGCTGATTGCTGGCGATGCGGGATTGCAAATTTACATAATAGATTACAGGTGGAACACACTTTGAAACACGCAGCATAAATATGACCAGAATCGCAAAAGCTTCTCTCAACCAAAACTCCAAGAAGCGAGCGAGTCCATCCCGACTTCCTCAAACAGCGGCCGCGCAGCCACAGGCACAGGACAGCAGCAAAGCACTGAGACTGGTGACAAGCTTGTGACGGCCGCTGCAGCCAAGAAGAACGCCCACGGAGGGAGGAGTTGAAGCAACTCTCCCTCTCGCTCTCTCCTCTCTCTCTCTCTCTCTCTCGAGAGAGAGAGAGAGAGAGAGAGAGAGAGAGAGGAGAGAGAGAGAGAGAGAGAGGAGAGAGAGAGAGAGAGAGAGAGAGAGAGAGAGAGAGAGCGCACAGAGTGGGAGACAAGGGCACCCATAATCACAGGCACGTGAGGTGGTTCTAAAAATCCATTTATCTCCAAACTCTCTGAAAATCTCTGAAACCATGCTGTACTCAACGGCTAATATCTACATAACTACTAACTCTGCAAACTAACTCTTTTAGACAGAGAAAGCACACATTCTATTAGTTATTTTTAGATGATTGGTGTTCACGAATTCTTAACAGAAAATAATCCTCGGCTCTTGTAAAATGAGCCAGAATCCTCAAAAAAAAACCTGGCACAACTTACCTACAGGATTGAAAAAATGGCTGGCACTCAATGTGTTAAAATAAAGATAATTTGGAATTCACTTTCTTTTTTCTCACTGTGTGGCTACTTTTAAAATAAAGTTAATTTGGAATTGCATTGTATTATGATCCATAATTAAAATAAACAAATGCATTTCCTTCCATTATACGTTATTAATACAAATGCGTCCCTCTGTTACAAGAGTTCACCAACAGGTGGCAGTCAGGGTTCCAAGAATGCAGGAAAGCCACAGTAAAAGTGGAAAGTGCAGAAGAAGAAGAAGCACAAGCTTCTTCTTCTTTAAGACGTTAAGTTGCAATAAAGAACGAGACAATTTTTTTTAAATCAAAGCACATATTTAAAAAAGATACAATCATTTCCTAATCAAACTGTGTTTTTAGGCAAATAACCACTAATAGATGACAATAACAAAGGACAAGAATAACATTTCGAATTGTGGATGGTTTACACTGACTTCAAGGCGGTTGAAATTATTTTTCTGGATGGTTCCGGGGCGGCGATGTCCTTCTGCTGCTGCTGTTGTTTTGGTAAAAGTAATGCAAAAGTAGTGTAATAAGTAATGAGTTACTCTACACAGACAGTAATATTGTAAAGTAACTTATTACTTTCAAATGAAAGTAACTAGTAATATGTAGTATATTACATTTTGAAAGTAACTTGCCCAACACTGATAGCTGACTACAGTACAAAATGTATCCAACACCACAGAGGAATACAGGAGTCAAAGTCAAATAAATTCAGTCAATACGTTTTAGTTAATGTGTCACAGTGACTCCATATGAGTACCAGAAATGATTACTACACTGGACGAATAGGACACTCCTCTTTATATTGGATTTTAGTGCTTCTTGGATTTTATATTAATATTTGTATGGAAAATTCCTGTTTTACTTCAATAGCTTCCATGTAATGTGATGTAGTAACATAAAGCACTAAAATCCAATATTGAAATTGTTTATTAGGATAAACCCCTTGCGACGTGCCATCTCGTTTTAGAGGGGGTCCCAAATATAAAGATAATATATAATATAATATAATATAATATAATATAATATAATATATATAATATAATATAATATAATATAATATAATATAATATATATAATATAAAGAGGTGTGTCCTCTTTGATTCAGAGTCACCGCCTCACATTACATGGAAATTCTATTATGGATCCTTGAAAAGTCATGGACAAGTTTTGAGTGAAAATGTGTGGGAACCCTGAAGCTAGCATAGAGGAAACAGGATTTTTTTTAAAGGTCATTGAATTGCAAGTGCCTCAAAAAACAAAAATATATTTTTTTCCACCACTAGATGGCACTATGACTCTTTAAATCTACGTTACATTGGTCTGGGTTGGGGATAACTCTGTGATGTAAATACATGACATCAGATGTGTTGTTATATAGATTAGTTGCACCTGTTTTCCTTTGGGGAAGTCAAGCATGTTGGATAGATGAAGTGGGATAAACTAATTCATTTTCAGCTGTATTTAATTTGTCCAAAAAGCTCTGTCCAGTAACCTGAATAACTTTATTTTGAGATTTGTGAGAGTGAGAGAAGTAAAGTGATTCTCTAGAACAGGCAGACAAAAAAAAAAAAAAAAAAGTTTTACAATGAGGTGAAACAGAGGAAAGTATACCTTTTTTTTAAGCTTGAAACCAGCAAATGTTTGGTATTTTTACTGATAAATTACCAAAACCTTTTTTGAATTCTAATCGATTAAGTCCATGTTGATCAATGAATCGACTAATCAGTTCAACGCTACTTGACAACATACCATGTGGCAAGAAGCATTTGATCCAACACAGGTTAAACACTTCCACAATTCATGACTGATATGATTTTTTTTTCACAGTCTGCAATTTGTATTTACAATCAGTCAGACAAAATGAAGGCAGCGTGATCTCTCCTCTCCACAGTGGTGACGGCACCATGGGCGTGTTTAACATCAAGCGCCGCAGGTTCGAGCTGCAGTCGGAGCCTCAGAGCGGCGACCTGACGTCGGTGGCGGTGATGAAGCGTGGCAGGAAGGCGGTGTGCGGCTCCAGCGAGGGCAGCGTTTACATCTTCAACTGGAACGGCTTCGGCGCCACCAGCGACCGCTTCGCCATCAAAGCCGAGTCTGTGGACTGCATCGTCGCCGTCACCGACAGCATCATGTGCGCCGCGTCCATGGACGGCTTCATACGGTGAGTCACACGGGGGTTACAGGCAGCGCTATAGATATAAAGAGCCCAGCTGTGCACGCCTGGTTAACACCGACTGGAACGGTACCCGAGCGGCCTCGTCTTGGAAAGGCAGTCTCTACTCAGTAAGGCTGTGAATCTTCACTGGCCTCACGATTCGATTCGATTCGATTACGATTCAGAGGGCTACGATTCGATTCGATTACGATTATCGATGCATCTTAAATCGATGCATCAATTTTTTCCACAATACATGATTTATTTTTTCTCACTTTCTTTTTTCTCACTGCGTGGCTACTTTTAAAATAAAAGTGCATTTGGAATTGCATTGTATTATGATCCATAATTAAAATAAACAACTGCATGTACTTCCATTATATTTTATTTGATTCTAAAAAAAAAAAAAAAAAAAAAATTAATAATCGATTTTTGACATTTGTGAATCGATGCAGAATCGTGCACGTCCGCATCGCGATGCATCTTATAATCGATTATTTTTGACGCCCCTACTACTCAGTAGGGATGGGGGCGAGTACTCGGGTGTTACTGACCACTTTATTTTCAAGGCACACAGGTAATTGTAATGCTAACATGGTCACACAACATGTATGCTCTGAGTTCAAGCAGTAATTTACAGACATGGTGATGTTTTATTTTGATGACATAGCCTAGCTTTGGCAGCCTTCTCAAACAAAAAACAACGTTTGGTAACGTGTATTTCAGGGTTGTTTAACGTTGAACGTGATTCAGTGAAGGAGCTGCTCCACATCTGATTCCACAAAGTCACGTCGGAGATGGCCGCATTTGTGAAATTGGTGTCGCACAAGAAAGACTACGGGCTTAACAACGCTGTCAATTTACGTTAACATGAATTGAAACTCACTCACATTGAATTCTTTGTAACGTTTATAGACAACGGTGTTCTGCTTTCCACGTCCTTTGTATTGACAATTTCTTCCACGTCTTCTCCCTGCACTCACTTACTCTTCTGTGTTACTGTTGATTCACTTGGTTGGAGGTGTGTGGTGCCGGGTGAGATCAAACATGTAATTTAATGTCATTTTATTCAGTCATCATAAATAACAAAATCACAGTATAAACAAAGTCAAATCAACCAGAGACTGAACAGGCTCAGGCAGAAGCAAAATGCTTATATTAAGCCTAACCTAATTTCTACTCAATTAAGCTTTCCTCCAAAATAAAATAGAAACAACAACAGAAAAGTAATTTGCAACAGTCAATGTTTACAACACAGAAAAGAAAAAAAATTAAACAGCATCAGAAAATTTATTCACACTTATAACGCTCAAAAATAGCTTCAGAAACCATTTTTTTGAAAACCAAAAGCGAATTACACATCTTCAAATTTATATGTGCATCATTCCAAACTTTCACCCCAACAGTGGAAACACATCTCCTTTTAATCTCTTTTTTAGCTTTTTGCACATTAAACTTGCACACATGCTGTTCACGTCACTACTAGCACTGCCCATTGTCAAGGGACATGATTGGCTGTTTATGAGCTGGGGCGGGTGCACGCTCAGGGTTTGTCTGTAAATGATTGGCTTGGTTTCCGTGTCACTCGTAGCACGCTGTATTAACAAAGGACGTGATAGGCTGTTTATGAGCCACGGACCATGGCCACGGAGCAGAAGCGTTCTTGTTTTTTTCATGCAGTCTATCGAACGGCTCTATCGAGCCATTTTTTTTATTGTATTGATCCCGTGTCTATCGCGATATATATTGCTATCGTTTTATCGCCCAGCCCTACTATATCGATACAGGCACAGAAAGGTGCCCATACCTGCTGCAGGCAATCCACCGTCCAACTAGGACATTCTGCATGTGGATCCGCCCCAATCCAACCATAAATGGTCGATGCCAATTATATAAATGGGCCTGATTATCAATTGAACAGGGACGTTGCATGCAGGTGTTCATGCAGTCACTGGATAGGTCAGGCGTTCTTTTAGTTCATCCTTAGTAGGGGTCCTAAGCACATGCACTTAGTAAATGAGACCCCTGAAATATAAACAGAAGCATCTTCTCCTCTCCTTTGTTTTGCTGCCAGAGCGATCAACCTGCTCCCCAACCGGGTGGTGGGCTGCGTGGGGCAGCACGTGGGCGAGCCCATCGAGCAGATGGCCAAGTCGCGAGACGGCGGGCTGCTGGCCAGCTGTGCCCACGACCAGCTGGTCAAGTTCTGGGACATCTCCGGCCTGCAAGGCCTCAGCATCAGCGACTACCGCAAGAGGAAGAAGAAGGACGGACGCATGAAGTCCCTGAGCAAGAAGGCTCTGGGAGACAACGACTTCTTCTCTGGACTGGTGGAAGAGACCGAGAAGAAAGAGGAGGAAGAGGAGGAAGAGGAGGAGGAAAGCGACAGTGACAGTGGCAGCGATTAAAGGAACAGTTCTCCCCCAAAAAATGTAATTTGGTCATTTAACGACTGCTCCTCATGCCAGTACTGTTTGTTTTTCTTCACTAGCGTTTTCCCCTCCAGTGTATCCAGTGTGACCGGTGGAGGCTGCACAGCAGCGCAAGTTCGCTCATTAATCTGCACAGCCATCGCAAATTCAGCCATTAATCTCCCCTAATTACCCCCATTTAAAAAAATCCAGTTCCTTTAGGTCACCTGTAGGGGTGCTCTTTACACTTCCTGAAAGATTCAGCGTGATCACATTTAAAATGGCATAGCTGAACACAATTTCTGCTTACACAATTAGACTTTGCATTCTTCTTAATTATAGGATACTATTTCAGTAGCTATTGCAGTTCTCCGGGCTAGCTGCTGGAGGAGCTTCTTCCAGTGAATGGAGACTCTGGGGAGCTGGACCTTCTGATTCAAAGGTGACAACAAATGTCCATAAAATTACTCCATAAAGCATGTGTAGTATAATATTCTTATTTTCTTTTTCAGATTTTCTTCTTTTTAATAATTTTGCCTTTCTTAGACAGGACAGTATATTGACAGGAAAGGTAGGGAGAGAATGAGTGGATGACATGCAGCAACGGGCCACAGGTGTCATGATCGAACCCGGGTCGGCTGCAGGAAGGACTAAGGCAAGCCTTTGTGGTACGTGCTCTACCAGGTGAGACACCTGACGATGTATAAGTAATTTGATCCATTAGTTAATGGATTGGCATTGCATGTACTTCCGCATTAACAGACCTCACAAGATGGAGGTTGGCCACTGCCGCACACACTAACGTCACGCGGCCACGCTGGCTTCATGATGTTTGGTAATGAAGGAATTCTATGGACATTCGTTGTCCTTTATGAAGCAGAACATCCAGCTCCACAGAGTCCCCGTCCACTGGAAGAAAGTCCTCGAGCAATGAGCCTGAACTCCAGGTGAGTTGTATGAAGAAAAAAACACTCACCCGAGTTTAGTACTGGCATGAGATTCAGTCGATAATGACCCAATTTAAAGTAAACCTTTGTGTGAACTATTCTTTAAAGACAGGTTCCGGCGACACGGCGATGATATATGGTGGTTTTGGGGGATTTTGTGATGCACTATCTGACATCTTTGTCAATCTTTTTCATATCAAGAACCCCAAATTTAGTCCACATTAGAGACTTCCATTATGATTTTGTCTCTCAGACCCAAATCAGAATATTGTTTTATTGTAGATTATGCGTTTGTCAGGGATTCCATGACTTCCTGTATTGTAGGTAGAGAGATAACGGAGGAGGCGGAGCGTTTTGAACACTCAGGGTGGAAAACTCTATTTGGAAGAGCGAGTCCAGCCCATTCTGTACTGTCTTGCTGATGCACGTATGATGTATGATACATCATACACTTCTTATTTCACAGATTCCCCACTGAAAAACAAATGTATATGAAGAATCAGAGGGATACCTGTTCACATTTTAATACATTTGGCCCGTTGTCACTACCTACAGTGTAGCCTCGGTAGCTAGCTAGTATAACTCGCTAACTAACGGTGGAGCCACATTAGGGCGTCGTTTGACGCATGCTGACGCCTGGCTGCTGCCGTGCTCGTTTCTCTCTTTTACATTGCTTCTTTGAAAATTTGTGGTAGAGAGGAAGCGGAAGAGGACAGGAGAAGAGGGTAGGACCTAGGACGAGCTCAGATTGGCTAGCTTAAAATGTTGTCAAACTCCACCCCGCCCCCTCCGTCGCCCACTGTCGCTTCACAAGCCTGCTCCGCATCGCCTGCTATCCCAGCATGCTTCGTGAGGCGATGAGCAGCGTGTTCAATACAAAGTGAATGGGCAGCAGCGTCAGCATGTGTCAAACAACACCCTAATGTGGCTCCACCGTAAGTAAGCTAACTAACTTCCTGTAGTTCTTGTCCCTGTTGTTACCGATGCTGCTGAAGTTCTATTGTGTCTAGAGATGGAACAATATGAAAATTTCACATCACAATTACAGTGACTAAAATGATCACGCTTATCAGTATTATCACGATATTAAAATGTGCTGAAAATGTTCAAAAAGTACTAATACACTCACATAAATAATTTCACCAAGTGTGATAGTGAAAACTCAGACCCAAAAAGCATTGATACACTCACTGAAATCATTTCTCCAAGGCTGCACGTTTGCATCTGGGAGACGGTTGCCAGCTTTGGTTGATGATGGACAGTATTTACCATGTTTTTCAAAGCACTGTAATCATGGCAACACGGTAATCACGGTACCAGGGTTTGAATGATTAATGAACATTTGAAACGGTACGGTTATCATTCAAACCGGTTATCGTTTCATCCCTAGTTGTGTGTTGAAGTAACGCTAGATTTCTGCCAATCTTCCAGGTAGAGTTTCCCACCTGAGTTCAAAATGGCTGCTGTGTGAATACGGTCAATTGTGTTAACTTATTGTGAGTGAAATAATGGCAACAATTCATCAATTTACTGGGGGGACCCCTGGTAGTCCCCAGACCCCACGTTGAGAACCACTGGTCTAAACTAATGAAACGGATATTGTGCTTCAAAACGTTGACAAAATGAGCTGTAAAACATTGTTAAGCAATACTATTAGAAAATCTCAGTTTTCTTTGACATCCCACCTAAGATTACACTGTTTCAGACTGTAAAGTAGTCAGACATAAAACTCTGTACATTATGGCGTTAGCAACCGATGTTTCCCCCCCCCCCCCCCGAAGGTTCCCGTTAAGAAGATTCCCGCTTTAAGACTGTTGGTGGAGCAAAGCTAAAACATATCTTTTGTTGTTTCATATTGTTATTATGGCTGCTTCCTTCATTTTAATGGTTTGTCCTGTTTACAGACTGTAACCCGAAGAATATTGTGATGTTAACAGATTTTGTGAAAGACTGGCGCCGCCACAAACCTTGTTGAGAAAATATGAGAGAGGTGTGAGTGGATAAAAATGTATTTGTTTAAATTAATCTGATTCACATATGTTGTTTTTATGCACAACCCTAACCCCTTTCTCATCACTGCCATTTAGTTACGGATGCCTTGCATCTAGCAGTTGTAGTAGGCTAGCAGCCAGTGGTGGAAATACTTTTACTTTAAAGTAGAAACATCTCAGTATAAAAAATACTGTTACAAGTAAAAGTACTGCATTCAAAAGTATTAGCATCAAAATGTACTTAAAGCTACACCAGTAAAAGTGCTCATGCATAATGGCCAATTTCAGAGTAATCCAGTACATATTTTATTGTTGAATTATACTTATTAATGCATTAATGCGAGTCAAGTCAACTGAATTAAGCAATAGATCACAGCACAGACCATGGTATTATGGTCAGGTCATATCATAGCTAAGGGCTATGACATAATGACCATATATCACTGCCTGAAGTGGGCTGTTGCTTTTATGAAACTGTTACCCGGTATGGCAATATGACAGTAATAGACACAGTCCAATTTAAATCGTTTTTTAAAAGTAGTCCCTCCTGTCTGCCTGCACATAGCAGTTTTAGCAGATGTGGAGGGACACCTTCTAAATAACGTAGAGGACATTACAGGACTGTGCTGCTACTGACACTATGTTATGCTGCATTTGCACTGTAAAGTATTTTACTGTGTTGTTATGCTGCATTTGCACTGTAAAGTATTTTACTGTGTTGTGCTGCATTTGCACTGTAAAGTATTTTATTGTGTTATGCTGCATTTGCACTGTAAAGTATTTTACTGTGTTGTTATGCTGCATTTGCACTGTAAAGTATTTTACTGTGTTATGCTGCATTTGCACTGTAAAGTATTTTACTGTGTTATGCTGCATTTGCACTGTAAAGTATTTTACTGTGTTATGCTGCATTTGCACTGTAAAGTATTTTACTGTGTTATGCTGCATTTGCACTGTAAAGTATTTGACTGTGTTGTTATGCTGCATTTGCACTGTAAAGTATTTTACTGTGTTGTTATGCTGCATTTGCACTGTAAAGTATTTTACTGGACAGTGAAAGAGAGCATTTGACTTGACACACGAGAGTGGAGAGAGGTCAGAGGTCGTTTAAGGAGTCCAAGATGAGTGGCATTTACCTCATCACCTCGGGGCCATACATAGCTCACCTCACTCCAGCAGAAGTGGAAGCACTTACAGGAGTAAGGAGCCCTGTCATTTTGCAGAAGTGGCCCCCCGGCAAAGCAAGTTGAGTATCCCTGTCCTAAAATAACTAGTAACCAGCCCATTTAAATTTCAGTAATTGTAATTGAGTGTCTAAATTTGAAAAAGTATTGATTACTAGTTAGATTACTAGTTACTGCAAAAAGTGGTTTAGTTACAGTAACAAGTTACGCCCAACACTGCTCATTACAAACACATGATTTGTGAGTGAACAGTGCAGTGAGAGCGTGCTCTGTGTTGCTGAGCAGAGAGGGTGGAGAGAGCAGCTGTGGACTCTGGAGGCTGGACCTGCACCTGGGATCCACACAGGAAGGAGAGGAGAGAGAGCCGAGAGAGACTGACTCACAGAGTCCTCCAGTCCTCCAGAGCACTGATTCTCAAACTCTTTTGTATCAACGACCACTAATTTAGTCCACATTAGAACCATGGACTAACCTGACCAGAAGTGTCATGCCCATTGAAACTGAGGGGGCAATTAAAATAATCATAATAATAATAATGCTAAATTAATGGCGGTCATTAGTAGTAGAGCATCAATCCCCTTTTCAAACATGTGAAAATGAAATGCTGTTAATTATTATAGGGATAGTTTGCATAGCAAGTTAGTTGGCTACTTGTACCAGGCAGCTAGTTAGCATTGTAATGTTAACCATCCTTCAATCATGTTGTTTACATGTCCAGGTAGAGCTGTTATGCCAGTGAGATGTTAGTTTTTACCACCACTATCACAGCTTATACTGTAGTTAGCGAAACACTGAATTCCATTTGATGTCTCCAGGTCAGGATGCAGTTCTCTAAGATAATTAGCATTGTGGATATAGTCTTTTTATGTGAGTAACATTTTGGGTGAAGCAAGGTTTAACTAGGCCTATATTTCAAGAAAGGTGGCAGCAGTGTAGAAGATAGTGTGTAGAAGTAAGTGACTAAGCTAATAACCATAACAGCACAAATAATTGACACAAATCTCTAAATATACAGTATTTACCCTAAAGGCCTAAACAGACTCGTCCGTCCGCCTCGAATTGGAGCCGTCTCGCCGTCTGCCGGCGCCAGCGAGCCCTACATGCTAGGACGTCACTACACCCTCCCTCCTCCTGTGGGAGCTCCGTGGGAAAATGGCGGCGATTGAGTGTAAGGCAGTCTGAATGAAATTGAATGTAACGTTCCCAATTCTATGTATTAAATTCTAAAAAAACGACCCTCAACATTTGGGAAGGCTAAGCCACACAACTAGTTTGTTATAATCTAACGTCATGCTTTGAAGGCGACTTTACGACGATGAGCCAAGGCAACGGCCAATCACAACTCTCGTGCAGCTGACGTCACGCACGTATGGTCGCCGCTGAGTTACATTTTCGAGCAGCCCCCGTCAGCCGACGGCGCCCCCTCCCCGCATGACGGCGCTCCACCCGCCGTCATACGGGGAGGGCGGGGCGAGGCTCTGACGGACGAGTCTGTTTAGGCCTTAATGAGAAAAGGAGCAAATATTGATGGTTACAACTGAATAATGACATCACAACGGTCTAATCCTAATGTTAATTTAAAATGAGATATTCCTCAATCTGGCTTCAAACGGCCAACATTTTAGAAAAACAGACAGAAATGTGTTGCCCCGATCTCACACTCGCTTGCGTCACAGAAAATCCCGCCCCTAGCTGCCTCATAGGACACTGATTGGTGCAAACCACTGGTGGCTCGGATTCAAAGCAATAGAGCTCAACAGTCACGTGTGTCTGTGTTTGGGGGATTTTGGATTTGTAGTTTGACTTGTTAGTGTAACAAATAAGGCTTTGATATAATAACACGTTTCTGACAACCTAAGTTGTTTTTCATTTGATTTGTGTGGTGTATTTCTGGATCATAGTTGTTTTAACCTATGAAGGACCCTAACCCTAACACATTGTTCAAGCATTCATATGATGAGGAATATTGTGCAACATGTCTTTTATAGATTTCAGCTGTGATGAGGATGGAGAGAGCAGCTGTGGAGGGACTCAGGAGACTGGACCGGTACCCGGGATGCACACAGGAAAGAGAGGAGAGGAGAGCCCAGAGAGAGAGAGAAGCAGTCAGTCTAGTCCAGCACCAAGCCCACAGACAGACCAACATGTCCAGACTGCTCTCTGCTTTCTGCCTGTACGAGACCTACAAGCTGGTCCGGATCAGCAGTGTGCGGCTCGGCTCGCTCAAATGGATTCTGAACGGAGTCATCTTAATGTTCATCTGGTGAGTAACTTAGGGGAGACCGGGGGCAGTTGTAACATCTCAAATTGCACCGATCAGAAACAAGACAAAACCATGACACTGCATGTGCTCTGTGCTGGGGGGAAAGAAAAAAAACTTTTTTTATATTTTTATAATTATATGATTACTTATTATATTGTTTTAATTCAACTGGAATACATTATTCAATGATATTAGCCTACATAGTTTTACTATATCTATGTTCATGGGAGTTTATTGTGGTCCTTGGTTTTTATGTGTGAAGGTATTATGTGTGTTGATATATATTATGTATATATATATATATATATATATATATATATATATATATATATATATATATATACAGTATATATGTATGTATGTACAGTATGTACACACACACACACACACACACACACACACACACACACACACACATTTTCTTTCCCAATGCTCTGGTGGACCACCAGGCGGAGATTCTCAACTTGCGGCCTGTGGGCCAGATGCGGCCGGTGATAGGGTGCCGGGGAGCCATTTTCTTATTCACAATGAAAACTAACGTTAAATAAAGTTTGACTGAGCTCCAGCTAAATTCTCAAATATTGTCGCCTGCTCGCCGCTCAGGCACTTATGTACTTAACTAACTTAACTAATACAGTAACTGTCCTGTGTGCACAACATTGTCAGATTAAACTCTAGCTGGCACCCCCAAAAAACTACAATCCACTATAGAATTATTATTTTCTGTTTATTAACTGGCCCCTGGCCTCCTGTCATTTTGCAGAAGTAGCCCCCAAGCAAAGCAGTTGAGTATCCCTGTACTATGGTATCACTGTAGTATTCCTATACTATTCTTATAATATTATCGTGTGTCTACTGCTCAATACTGAATGTATAGTGACCCTTATGTTATGCTATTTTATTTTTATTCATTCATTCATTTTAATCTCCTGTAGTCAGTGTTGCCAACTCATTTCTAAGGAAATTAGCTATTCGCTGCTCAGAAAGTCACTAGAAGTCGCCAGATGACGTTAATTTGCATATCAATATAAAGGCTGCACTTGTTATGCACACTGTGTTGTAGCCGTTTTCAAGTTGGCAACATTGCCTGTGGTGTCACTATTTTATTCCTGTGCTGGTGTCAATAGTGACTTTAATAATCTTATATTATTTTTTAACCTCTTATAATCCTATAATATTCCCACAGGGACTTATAGTTTTGCATATGCGTGTGTATAGTTTACTTCTAAAATGTATTATAGGACTACTAGCCTATATGATTATTAACCTATTATTAATAATGCTCTTTTTTTATTAGGTAAGGCACGTTTATGTATAGCCTACAGCACATTTTGTACACAAAGCCAATTCAAAGTTCACAAGGATGGCATAAGACGTTAGCCAAAAATACAGGATGAGATTAAAAAAGATAAAGAGATAAAGAAAAATAGGACATCCATAAAAAGAGAATATGGATCAAGTTGTATAGATTTCTAATTTCCTTATTCAAATGTGAACCAACCTTTTTTCTCTGTTTCTTAGTTTTTTATCATTAATATTATTATTATTATTATTATTATGATTATCGTTGTTGTTGTTGTTGTTGTTGTTATTATCATCATCGCATTTTTTTTAATTATTATTTATTTATTTATTTATTTATTTATTTATTTATTTATTTATTTCAGCATCATGATGGTGTGGAACAGAAACTACCAGGAGTTTGACCGGGTGGTGAGTACAGTCACCACCAAGCTGAAGGGAGTTGCTCTGACCCGGCTACCCAGTGGGGAGGAGATGGTGTGGGATGTGGTGGACTACAGCGGGCCCTCACAGGTGGGTGCTGCTGCGGCCCCAGGGTGCTGCGTGTTTGTCAGGTATAGGAGGGTCACACATGGTCCTTCAGCTGAATTTGAAGATTGTTTTTCTTTTCTTTTAGGGCAAAAACTCCTTTTTTGTGATAACCAATGTCATTGAGACAAAGAACCAGAAGCAAGGAAAGTGTCCAGACAGTCCAGAGGTGCTTTTCTTTCTTTCTTTCTTTCTTTCTTTCTAAAATGTTTGTGTAGCAAAAACTGTAAGACCACCCACTACTCAGGCACATAAAACGCCCTCATTGACCTCAGGGTGGCGCTATAATAATCACGTTTAAGTGTATGCAATTATTATTATTGTTATTATTATTATTACTGCACGTTCACAGCAAGGTGAAACAAAGCTTCACTCGTGCGAGTTTGACCGCACGGATTATTCGCCAAAGTTTAAATATTTCAGATCGAGCAAATGGGCGACAAGGCAAATAATCGCACAAATTTGCGAATTTTGCATTGGTGTGAACGCAGAGTCAAGATGATTGCCGCTTGCGCCTACATTTATTATTATTATTATTATTTTTATTATTATTATTATTATTCGTGTAGTTGAGGTTGTCAGTTTCACATCTAGATCTAGATCCAGTAGATCTGTGACAGCTTATGAAGAATATAAAAAATATGATCTTACTTTGTAACGGTATACAATGATTCAGATCAACAGTTGAATTAAAAGCCTGTAAGTTTGCAATGTTTCTATTGCAGGATCATGCGTCCAGTAGACTGTGTCAGACTGACCAGGACTGTGAGAGAGGAGCCTCGGACCAGCACCGCCACGGTACGACCCACTATCCACTCTGTCCCTCTGCTGGTGGAAGGCCACAACTGGTGTAGCAGTTAGCACCTGTTAGCATCCATTAGCATCAGTTAGCACCTGTTAACCCCTGTTAGCACACATTAGCACCAGCAGTTTGGCTGAGCAGTGAGAGAGAGCCCAGACGACTCGGGTTCTGTCTGCAAACATCTGCATTGATGAAGTGTCTTTGAGCAAGATACTGACCTCTGACCTCAACAGGTTTGAGCCCGATAGTGTATATGGTTCTTGAAATTAAGACCAGCGAATCATGGAAAGAAAATTGAATTGCCAGGTCCCAGGAGGATATATAGCACTTTTCTTAACAAGATCACAAGGTGCTCTACTATAAATTTAGAGGAGAAAATAAAAACGATACAAATTTGGTGTGGATTAATATTTTAACTTCCAGGAACCCCAATGATCAATTGATTCATTATAACTACGCCCACATTATTTCAGATGAAAATGTCTCAAAGCCCTCACTGTACATTATGCCCCCTGGCAACCCCTGGTACCTTTATACACATGGTCTGGGAATTCTCAGCCGTTTCTTAATTTTGGAGAGAATGTTGCCAGGAAGATGTGCTGGGAGTCAACTGTTCCTTGTTTTGTTGTTGAATGAATTTACAGGGTTGAATTTGTCCTTGCGCTGAAGTAGAACATATGGCATGGGATGCATTTGTTGAAGCCATGCCTGGGGACCATGGACATCGCCATATTAGCTAGGTTTAGCCTAGGTAAACCCAGCCTCCACGTCACCTCCATGTACTATCAGTCACATAGAGTCTGGCGGATTAGGGGTTGAGACTGTTTTCAGGGGAAAGCAGAGGGGCAGGAGTACCTCCCTTGATAGACCACTCCATCAGCCAACCAGCTTAGCACACAGCACATGAGCAGTACAACAGATGAAGCCATCAAGGCGCGTCCTTTATTATTAGCAAGCCATCTAAGCTAAAAACATTCATAGCTAAGACAACATCTCGAAATACAAGTAGTTTGTATTTACCATTTGTGGGTGACGTCTACCTTTTCGATAACAATCCCCACTAGGTTTTCACGGTAGACATCCGATGCCAGGATATTTTGCCACTTTGCTTTCATCAAGGCCTCTGGACTCGCATACACAAGCTCACAGCGTCCATGTATTAAGTCCTCATCTTTCTCATTCTCCCCACCGATCTGCAACGCCTTGATTCCCAGATTAGAAGCCTCGTGTATCTGGTCCTCCATTAGCGCATTTAGCGGCGAGACAACAATACCAATAGAGTTCTTGGTGGGAAAAATCTTCTTCATCACCAACGGAGCCAGTTGATAAATCAAACTCTTCCCAAATACAGTCGGAAGAACGATGAACACACGTGGAGAAACTCCACTAGTGCACGCACTTGTTCTGGTTTAATTGCAGTGACTGAGTCTATTTCTGCTCTAACCGAACTTATAGCACTTTTCACTTTACTTTCCTCAAAGCGAACGCTCTTTGCCAGCATAGCCATAGCTAGCTCTGGGGTATGCTCCGGAGAGACTGAATGCTAATGCTACATCTGCCGCAGTCGTTACACGTCATTGACAAAGACGCACTCTCTGATTGGCAGATCAGAGCAGGAACTGATGGTGGCAGTACGCCGTCACTCATTGGCTGCGATTCTGCGATTGAAATCACTCTGAATAGACAAACTACCAGATGAAACTTACACTACAGACATATAGTCTGTGACGTCACGTTGAAGGCTGGGTTCACACAGGCTAAGCTAGGTTGTGTTTGTCTTCTTTTCTTTTTTTTGCTGTGTGGTGGAGACTGACCGTTTATTGATTCTGCCTGGGTCGATATGAAGGGCACATAGTGTGAGCTAATATCTTTGTGGGTTTGTGGGGGGAAGGGGGGCTCTGAGTGAATCTGGTTGTGTATGTGTATGTATAGTAGTTGTCTTTATCTAGATGTTTGTGGTTTTTTATCTTTCTTTCATGTAAAAAACACTTGAATCAATAAAAAAATAAAAACACAGCTAAATGACATGCTTGTTGGTTGGGGGTTGGTCACAGCCTTTCTAGCATCATGCAGACTCATGCTGTGTTCTCCTCATTCAGGTGTTCAGACCGGCTCCTGTGTGAAGTTTGATGAGATGAGAAAGAGCTGCCAGGTGTCTGCCTGGTGTCCCATCGAGGCCAAGACCAAACCGCCCAGGTAAACACCTCACAACACCAAACTGTCCAGGTAAAGACCACACAAGACCAAACTGTCCAGGTAAACAGCACCACACAAGACCAAACTGTCCAGGTAAACACCACACCAAACTGCCCAGGTAAAGACCACACAAGACCAAACTGCCCAGGTAAAGACCACACAAGACCAAACTGCCCAGGTAAACACCACACCAAACTGCCCAGGTAAAGACCACACAATACCAAACTGCCCAGGTAAAGACCACACAATACCAAACTGCCCAGGTAAAGACCACACAATACCAAACTGCCCAGGTAAACACCACACAAGACCAAACCATCCAGGTAAACACCACACAAGACCAAACCACCTAGGTAAACACCACACAAGACCAAACCGCCCAGTAAACACCACACAAGACCAAACCACCCAGTAAACACCACACAAGACCAAACCACCCAGGTAAACACCACACAAGACCAAACCACCCAGTAAACACCACACAAGACCAAACCACCCAGGTAAACACCACACAAGACCAAACCACCCAGTAAACACCACACAAGACCAAACTACCCAGTAAACACCACACAAGACCTAGACTCAGCCCTCAGTCTTAATCCGTTTCACTCCTGTAAGACTGAGAATATTACTATTTAAATCTTTGCATAACGTTAGGTGGCGCTGTTGGAAGCCTTGCATCGGAGAACCAATCATGAGTGTTGTGGGCGGGCTTGCTTTCTGGGCACAGTGACGCTCATGCAGAACCAGTGTCTCGCAAAACATCGCCGCGTTTGCGGAGAAACATATTAATCACTAGAAACAAACATAACCTGTTAATAGGACGTGTTTCATCCGGCCCCGGCGGCTAGAGGTCTTTTCGCCAGCGATAAGCCAGACTCCCGAGGCTAACGTTACAGAGCCTGCTGATGACTCACAGTAGCAAGCGGACCACTTCCGGGTAGGAAACATTATTGTAAAATAAACAACAGCTATAAATTTTGTTTGGAGCATATCAGCTTCATGCTCTGTGTTAGGACTATGATAAATGGCATTGCCGCTACCAAATAAAATTCTAATAACAAATGTAGGCGTGTCTGCTGCCGGCCGTTCTCGCCGGGCTCGGACAGACAGTTTCTGACAGTGAAATTCCCAGACGTTTGGTGGCGCAGCTCACCAAACGTCTGGGAGCCGAGACTACACAAGACCAAACCACCCAGGTAAACACCACACAAGACCAAACCACCCAGTAAACACCACACAAGACCAAACTACCCAGTAAACACCACACAAGACCAAACCACCCAGGTAAACACCACACAAGACCAAACCACCCAGGTAAACACCACACAAGACCAAACCACCCAGGTAAACACCACACAAGACCAAACCACCCAGTAAACACCACACAAGACCAAACCACCCAGTAAACACCACACAAGACCAAACGGTTCTCAAGATACGCGAAGGACAGAGAGACAGACAGACACTGCTGGCATTATAGTGTACTGTAGATAGGATGGGGCAGTTCAGTGGTGGAATTCATCCACAAAAGCACAAATGACTTCTTCCTCTACAAAGTTAACCAGCAGTTATTTTGTCCGAACTGGAGCAAATCACATTTTGGGTGAAAGGAAAGCTTCAAATCACAGCAAAATATTTTCAGTGTTAATTAATTAACACGTTCACTGCCGTTGACGAGATATCTCGTCTTAAAAAAAAAAACGGTTGACTGCCGTTGACGAGATATCTCGTATTAAAAAAAAAATAATTTTTTTTGACGGTGGGACGTCGATCAACCCCTTTTACATCTCATATTAAAATATGGGAGGTATTGAATGTGTATAATCTATTTTACCGACCCACTAAGTGGCGACAGTGCTCTCCAGACGAGGGAAAGCCAAGCAAAAACAGCCGCGTGAGGAAGCCATTCTCATAAAAATGGATTGGCGAAAACGCTTTCGCTTTCGCGCAGGGAGCTGGCGGTGGGGGGTTGCAAATTTGCATAATAGATTACGGGTGGAACACACTTTGAAACACGCAGCATAAATAAGACCAGAATCGCAAAAGCTTCATCAAAGCTCTCAACCGAAACCCCAAGAAACGAGCGAGCCCATCCAGACTCGCCCAAAGAGCGGCCGCCAGCAGACAGGCAGCAGCAGCAGCAGCAACTCGCTTGTGACACGCCTGCTGCAGAGCCAGGGAGGCAGGAGGAGAACACACATGGAGGGAGGAGTTTGAAGGAGAGGGGGGTTTCCTGCTGTTATGGAGGAAATTACTGTTTTAAACTATTGTTTAGATGTCTGACGTCTTACTGATGCCAAAAATTAATGGTTAAAGTGACTGTTCTATCGAATTTCACAAAAAGGCATTTTTCTCAGCTTAAATTTTCAGACGCCGAAACCATGCTGTATTCAAGTGCTAATGCCTACATAACTACTAACTCTACAAACTAACTCTTTTAGACAGAGAAAGCACACATTCTATTAGTTCTTTTGAGATATTTTGTGTTCACAAAATCTTAGCAGAAAATAATCCTCGGCTGTTGAAAGATGAGCCAGAATCCTCAAAAAAAAAACTTGGCAGAAGCTACCTACAGTAAAAAAAAAACGGCTGGCAGTGAATGTGTTAATTAATTAATTAATTAATTAATTAATTAATTAATTAATTAATCTATCTGTCTGTCTGTTTATTTATTTATTTATTTACAGTGTAAAACTCCCACCCATCATAGTTAATTTAAACACTTTTTGCTTTTGAAACATAACTTTCTCTATGAAGGATTTTCCATACATCACTCCTATTCACCATTAAAGATGAATAAATAGCCCATAGCTTCTCAGTGACAGAGAAAAGGTGTGTGACACTCAGCCTTCTAGCAGACATTGCCTCTCCAGACTGAGAGATAAGAGTCCAGTCTTGGTTGCTGTGTGTTATTTTGAAGCCATGCCTCCACTGTGCAGTGAGATGAGTCTGTATGTATGTCCTGCAGGCCCCCTCTGCTGGCAGCAGCTGAGAACTTCACTGTCCTCATCAAGAACAACATCAGATTCCCTGCGTTTAACTTCATCCGGTGAGTCTGCTTTCCCCCTCTTCACTTGACAACTGCAGTGTGAGGCTGTAAATCATACCTAGTTTGTTACAACCCTTTACAGTCATGATGAAATGACTGAATTCTGCCACTGGGGGGGGGGGGGGGGTATGCGCCAAGTAGAATGTTTTCATATACTTACCTGTAGTCAATCTTTTAAATTAACAGAGACCCTCTCACATTTTAAGCAAAAAAAGGGTCTTAAAGTCTGTTCTTTCAGAAACACTTGCCTTTTTCACTATTGTATGTTCAAATTAGAGAGACACGAAGAGTGCGGGCGGCTTTAGCTCAGGAGGTAGAGCGGGTCGGCCAATGATGCAAGGGTTGGCGGTTCGATCCCCGCTCCCTCCCAGCTGCCGTCGCTGTGTCCTTGGGCAAGACACTTAACCCTCCTTGCTCCCGATGGTGTGTAGGCACCCTGCATGGCAGCCTGCCGCCATCGGTGTATGAATGGGTGAATGTAGACTATCTACTGATTGTAAAGCGCTTAAGCGCTATATAAATGCAGGCCATTTACCATTTACCAGTGCATGAACTGCTTAACTCATTGAGTGCCAGCCACTTTTGGAGAACGGACGCTCCCAGTGCCAGAGTTTCAGAGCTTTTTTCAGTGATTTCTCGAGGCCCACAGAATATTGTGTGATATTACTATGTAAACACTGAACACGCAAAAAGAACGATGAGACTCTTTTCTATCATCAGCAAAAACAGGTTTATTGATATCATTTTCCGTTCTTTAGTTATCAGCCGGAGAAGATAGCTTGATTTAACCAAAAAGAGCAGTTTTTTTCTAGAAGCTGAGATAATGGCCCTTTTGTGAAATTAAACATTTCAAACACATCACTGACTCTGAAGCTAATTTTCTGATGTAGTCACACCTCAAAAATAATTTCCTTCAATAAAACAGTGAAGGCCAGGGAATTTTGTTTGGCAGAATAATATTTTTAGCTGCAACCAACCTGCTGGTTGCAGCTTCTTGCTGGTCTTGATTTGCTGCTGGTGGGCATCGGATATTCTGGCTTGCGTTTGCCAATCCTGTCCTGCTGTCTGGGTCTGTCTGGGTGTTGTGTGCTGCTCTGCGTGCCCCCCCCCCCCCCCTCCCACCCCTCAACTGCACACTCCTCCTCCGGGAGTGTCTCTGGTGGCTCTCTGCTGAGTTTGCTGTGCACAGTGAAGGGTGCGCGACATCCAGCTTTTTTACAGCGTTCCGCGTGTGTTTGCTCCTATGCTTCCAGTTGAGAATAATAACAACTCCACGGCTGATCATGCGGATGGGCTGTTGCAGCGGACACGGAGGAGCTCAATTGTGGGAGCAGATTGGCTGCTGCAGGCACATCTAACGTTAAAACGCTTCATGCATATCGATGCATACGGATGCGATGCGATTTCCGTTTCCCCAACGACTTATTCTCTGTTTTTCTCTGCCTTTCTGTTAACCTGGAGAGCACTGTCGCCACCTAAGGGTTCTGTAAAATAGGTTATAGACCTCCAATAGCTACAATAGTTGTACAGGAGATGCGGAAGGCTTTGATCGACGTCCCACCGTCAAAAAACGCATTGGACGTCGAAAGACGTCCTTGGCACTCTACGTCACTATTTAATTGGACGTCGAAAGACGTCCATGGCACTCAATGAGTTAACATGTTCAAATGGCACCGCAACTCTGCAACATGAAAGAAATACGGCTTTCATCAAAGAGAAATGAACGTGTTGCTCACCTGGTGAAGCTATTGCAGTCCGGCCCAGGTGTAGGGTTGAGACGCTCTTCCTCGGGACAGCTCAAGCGGTTGATGATGAGTGGAGATCGGCAACTCCACTTCTGATCATTAGACGCGTTACAGAACTCAAAACACTAACGTGACATTAAAAGAACACAAATCGGAATATATTTATCATTTTCTGTTCAGAAAAAAATATATTTAGATTAGATTAGATTAGATTCTTTAACTCATTGAGTGCCAGCCACTTTTGGAGAACGGACGCTCCCAGTGCCAGAGTTTTCAGAGCGTTTTCAGTGATTTCTCGAGGCCCACAGAATATTGTGTGATATTACTATGTAAACACCGAACACGCAAAAAGAACAAGGAGACTCTATTGTATCATCAGCAAAAAAAAGTTTATTGATACCATTTTCCGTTCTTTAGTTATGAGCCGGAGAAGATAGGTTGTTTTCAGCGTTTTCAGGCATTTAAAATTATAAGCTGAGATATTCAGCCTTTTGTGAAATGCAGCATTTCAAGCACATTCACTGACTCTAGATACGGTAATATTTTCTGATGTAGTGATGTGGTGTAGTTGTGTCCTGCCCTGCGTGCCCCCCCCCCCCCCCCCCCCCCCCCCTCAGCTGAAAACTCCTCCCCACACTAGTAACACACAGCCTCGCACCAAGCGTCTAGGAAGCCTGGGAAGCGCCGCCTCCCAGGCAGCGCAACATGGAGAAGCCACACGCGGACTGCAGTGAAAGGTTTGGCTTTTCAGTGTCGCGCTGCTGCTTTTCTAGCGGCTAATCATGTGGAGAAACTATGCTCAGACAGACAGAGGCAGAAGGACTCAGTTGTGTGCGCGGATTGACTGTGTTCGCACGCACCGTCAGTTGCAGCCAGAACAATCTACATGGCTCTGGACTGCAGCATGAGCGGGTTCTCTTTCATCAAGGCTATTTCAGGCTGTGTATTCCTGACATTTCTGTAATCTGGAGAGCACTGTCGCCACCTAAGGGTTCTGTAAAATAGGTTATAGACCTCCAATAGCTACTATAGTTGTACAGGAGCTGCGGAAGGCTTTGATCGACGTCCCACCGTCAAAAAACGCATTGGACGTCGAAGGACGTCCGTGGCACTCTACGTCACTATTTAATTGGACGTCGAAGGACGTCCATGGCACTCAATGAGTTAATGACCACACAGCCAGGCTGGTGGAATTTGTTTTCAGTACAGTTCATACATAAGCCAGGTCCAACATTGAACATCATAAGCAACAGATAAATACAGAAAAAACACAATAACAGTACATATTATAGTCATAGCAGCAGAGATATGGGGGATTGTTATAAAGCAGTGATACTCAACTTGCGGCCCGCGGGCGCCCCGGCCCCTGTGTGGCCCGCGATGGAATTGCATTTTTTTTGTTTTTTTTTTGTTTTAAGTGTCCAAATGTTGATGTCATTCTGGCCAATGCTCCACTTCTGTTATGGCATTTCAGTCTGGAATATGGAATATCTTTCAATAATCTATGATTTAGCTGCTAAATCTGCCGTCTGCTCACTACCCAGGCACTTATGTATGTACTTAACCTAACTAACATAACCTAACTAACTATCCGGTGTGCACAACATTGTCAGCCTAAACTCCGGCTGACAGTTGTCATTGTGGCGTTGTGGCCGCTGGTAGATGTGTTCCATAACACACAGTATGCAGGCTATTCTGTTACACACTGAATGACTGTTACACACTGTTAATGAGTTAATTGTAGCAATATACAAGTTCATATTCTCGGTTTGTTGTAGCGTACGAATCGGGGCTATAACAGACACCAAAGCGGCTGGATCAGGTGAGCTGGCGCTGCGCAATTACGCACAGGTCGAGGCTACGGCTTCAATGCTCAAAGTTAAAATCATCAAAGTTGCCAATTCAATTGATTTGGACTGCCACAGCTCATCCAACGGGCGTTTCTGCACTCCTCCAGTTTTCCCATGACATTATTCAGGTGTTTGTTGCTTTTCTTCCTTGGAATTCTAAGAGAAGTTCAGTCATCAACTAAGCCTTATTTCCCTATTGAGTGACGAGCTGCGAGCATTAGACCTCATTGGCGCCTGGCCAATCCCAGCGCTTGACTGCTGCGTAGGCGGGCACAGGGCGTGGTTTTGCCGGAACTGCGGTGGGTTCCATAATAATGCTTTGTTCCTCTGTCCACCCGGACCACTGTGACTACCCAGTGCCTGGCTTATTTCAATATCACGTGACAAGAATAGGCAAACAGGAGGTACGGTGGTGCAGTGGTAAGCACTATCGCCTCACAGCTTGAAGGTCGTGGGTTCGATTCCCACCTGGGGACGAGGTGAACGCTGAAGGAATGCGTGCCCGTCCGCATGTCCTCGAGTGCCCACCGCCCGGGTGGGGTCGGCAAAAGGACCTTTCTGTGTGGAGTTTGCATGTCTCCCCCGTGCCTCCCGGGGGTTTCCTTCATATAGGAACCCCCTTCACAAAAACATGCAATATCCTGGTTGCTAGTGTGGTTCCTCCTCTGGTCGTTAAGGGCGCCTGTTCAGAGGGAGGGGAACTGGTTGGAATAGCGTGAACCTCCCACGTGCTATGTCCTACCGGTGAAGCTTCCTCTGTCAGGTGAAAAGAAGCGGCTGACTGACTGCCATGTCTCGGAGGAAGCATGGAGCCAGTCTCGGCTCTCCCCAGATCGGCAGAGGATGGAGTAGCAACCAGGATTGAGAAATCAAATGAGCACTAATGGGGGATAAGATGGAATAAAAAAATCGGGGGGTGGGGGGGGGGGGGGGGGGGGGGGGAAAGAAAAAAAAAAAAAGAATAGGCAAACAAAACAACAACAACAATGTTAGCATCAAGGTTTTGTCCTGTGGATCAACTGTGAGTGTTGCGTGTTGCAGGAGGAACATCTTGCCGGATATGAACGATGCGTACCTGAGGAGCTGCCAGAGGAGCAACGACTCGCTGTGTCCCATCTTCAGACTGGGAGACATGGTGCACGAGGCCCAGGAGGACTTCTCTGAGATGGCAGTAGAGGTGAGCTTACCTGGTTTAACTGAGGTCTAAGCCAGGGGTTTTCAAAGTCTGAGACTGTGGGCCTCCCCCAAGACAAAGCTTGGAAAAAGGAGCCCCCCTCACTCAATTCCTGGATGCTATGGGATCATGATTATGTTATTTGATCCACTCAACAATCAAACCAAGATAGCCTGATATTGCTGTTTGACATACTTCAGATGACACCAAAAGGTTCTGTAGGCATTTCTTTGTTTCTGACACTGGGAAAGTGGGAAAAACTGTCAAATTCCCCCAAACTGCTATCTCTTCAACCAAATCATACACATGTAGACTATTCTATGAGATCTTCTTTTAGTCACCTGTCTACCTGGTCTGGTGCATGATGTTGATAAGGGGACACACATGTAGACTATTCTATGAGATCTTCTTTTAGTCACCTGTCTAGCTGGTGCATGATGTTGATAAGGGGACACACATGTAGACTATTCTATGAGATGTTCTTTTAGTCACCTGTCTAGCTGGTGCATGATGTTGATAAGGGGACACACATGTAGACTATTCTATCAGATGTCCTTTTAGTCACCTGTCTACCTGGTGCATGATGTTGATAAGGGGACACACATGTAGACTATTCTATGAGATGTTATTTTAGTCACCTGTCTACAGGGCCCGAAATTAGAGCCCGCCACCCG
The DNA here is from genome assembly GCF_964638095.1 of Poromitra crassiceps. Taxonomy (NCBI): domain Eukaryota; kingdom Metazoa; phylum Chordata; class Actinopteri; order Beryciformes; family Melamphaidae; genus Poromitra; species Poromitra crassiceps. Next base: position 9,075 of record NW_028151683.1, on the reverse strand, counting down.
CCAATGGCGGGCATATTTTAGCTTTGGCGTGTTAGGTTTGGCGTCTCTCCGCCACGTGGCGGGTCGCAAAATAGTCGTCATGTAATATTAAAACTGTGTGTAGCCGCCTGTGTCCACCAAGCGTCTTTTTCCGACTGTTAAATGCTGGGAGTGCGCTGCGGAGCACTGATCCCAGCCACAATATACAAGGAAGCAGTCTGAAATTAACGTTAGTTCAGTGCAGTAGTATACTGTAACACGAGTGCTTCCTGAGGCTGTTCCATTCTGGCTCTCCCGTAAAAGCTACCAAACGTGCCTCTGGAATGAAATGCAGTCTCAATTTAGCGGAGGTAAATTGACAGCCGAACGTCGGGCGAATCAATCAATCAATGAATCAATCGCTCGCACTTGTTGCCGACACTACTCGTATGATACAGTATATATGAGGAGATAATAGTTATCATGTGTGTTTTGGTGCGCAGCTGGCTAATAGGCTACCAAACATGACTGGAGTGGAATGGAATGCAGTCGTCAATTTAGCGGAGGTAAAACGCATCTTTTAACCTCTGCTAAATTGACAGCCTACATCGGGCGAATTAATCAATGAATCAATCGCTCGCACTTGTTGCCGACACCACTCGTATGATACAGTATATATGAGGAGATAATAGTTATGTGTGTTTTGGTGCGCAGCTGGCTAATACGAGTGCTTTGTGAGGCTGTTTCATTCTGGCTCTGCCTTATATAGGCTACCAAACATGACTGGAGTGGAATGGAATGCAGTCGTCACTTTAGCGGGGGTAAAACGCGTCTTTTAACCTCTGTCAGCCTACATCTGGCGAATTAATCAATGAATCAATCGCTCGCGCTTGTTGCCGAGCTATGATGAGGAGATGAATCAAAATGCTTACCCACCAATAAAGCCGAAGCGGAGTGGAGAACGAGTGCAGGAGAGCTAACGCAGGTGCCAGGTGTGAGTGGGAGAGAAAGGTGTGTAGCCCAAGTTGTGCGCTGTGCACTGAGACTGTCGCAGTTATTACTTTTAGCTGCGTTGTTTTTTTTACAACAATTTAAGCTCAAGATTGACTTGACATGTATTGATTAATCAATCATCAATCAATATATTAAAATAATTTGCTTCAAATTTTACTCTGGCCTCTTATTTAAGTGTGTATTCTTCAACGTAATACCTTATCTACTTGAAATGTACTGAAAAAAATTGATATATATGGATATATGTGACACAAAAATGTGTTTTTTTTTTGGCCGGTAAGAAATATGCTTGGCGGGTAGATGTTTTCCATCTACCCGCCACTGGCCGGTGGGTCAAAAAGTTAATTTCGGGCCCTGCCTGTCTAGCTGGTGCATGATGTTGATAAGGGGACACACATGTAGACTATTCTATGAGATGTTATTTTAGTCACCTGTCTACCTGGTGCATGATGTTGATAAGGGGACACACATGTAGACTATTCTATGAGATGTTATTTTAGTCACCTGTCTACCTGGTGCATGATGTTGATAAGGGGACACACATGTAGACTATTCTATGAGATGTTCTTTTAGTCACCTGTCTAGCTGGTGCATGATGTTGATAAGGGGACTAGGGCTGTGAATCTTCACTGGCCTCACGATTCGATTAGATTACGATTCATCTGTCAACAATTCGATTCGATTAAACGATGCATCGCGATGCATCTTAAATCGATGCATCACTTTTTCCGCAATACATGATTTATTTTTTCTCACTTTCTTTTTTCTCACTGTGTGGCTACTTTTAAAATAAAAGTGCATTTGGAATTGCATTGTATTATGATCCATAATTAAAATAAACAACTGCATGTACTTACATTCTATTTTATTTGATTATAATTTTTTTTTTTTTTTTTTTTTTTTTTTTTTTATAATCGATTTTTGATATTTGTTAATCGATGCAGAATCGTGCACGTCCGCATCGCGATGCATCTTATAATCGATTATTTTTGACACCCCTAAAGGGGACACACATGTAGACTATTCTATGAGATGTTCTTTTAGTCACCTGTCTAGCTGGTGCATGATGTTGATAAGGGGACACACATGTAGACTATTCTATGAGATGTTCTTTTAGTCACCTGTCTAGCTGGTGCATGATGTTGATAAGGGGACACACATGTAGACTATTCTATGAGATGTTCTTTTAGTCACCTGTCTAGCTGGTGCATGATGTTGATAAGGGGACACACATGTAGACTATTCTATGAGATGTTCTTTTAGTCACCTGTCTACCTGGTGCATGATGTTGATAAGGGGACACACATGTAGACTATTCTATGATATATTCTTTTAGTCACCTGTCTAGCTGGTGCAGGATGTTGATAAGGGGACACACATGTAGACTATTCTATGATATATTCTTTTAGTCACCTGTCTAGCTGGTGCATGATGTTGATAAGGGGACACACATGTAGACTATTCTATGAGATGTTCTTTTAGTCACCTGTCTAGCTGGTGCATGATGTTGATAAGGGGACACACATGTAGACTATTCTATGAGTTGTTCTTTTAGTCACCTGTCTAGCTGGTGCATAATGTTAATAAGGAGACACACATCAGGCACACGGTCAGAGGGTCATGAAGCAGATCTACGTCTTAATTTACAATGAAGTCTAGCTGGTGAGAAACACAGTGACAAAGTGACACAGTGACAAAGTGACACAGTGACACAGTGACAAAGTGACAAAGTGACAAAGTGACACAGTGACACAGTAACACAGTGACACAGTGACACAGTGACAAAGTGACACAGTGACAAAGTGACACAGTGACACAGTAACACAGTGACACAGTGACACAGTGACAAAGTGACACAGTGACACAGTAACACAGTGACACAGTGACAAAGTGACACAGTGACACAGTGACAAAGTGACACAGTGACAAAGTGACACAGTGACAAAGGAGACATTTCTCTCTGTCCCAAACAGCATGTGATGATAATAAGCACAATGGCTGCACAACATGAGGATACAGGCTAGATATGAAATAAGCTATATGCACACTGCACTCTAAAAGATTAGTCTAGATGTATAAAGATAAGTATAATGTTAGTTATACAACAGGTAGTTCCGGCCGAGCAATTTGATTGGACAAGAGGGATCCTACCAGTGCCGATATTTCACGACAACGCACTGGCGCTTCACTGTGTGCAGATCACTCCACTTCAAAGCTGCTCTAATCAACAAAACGCTTCACAGCTGTAGAGTAGACAGTAGTAAAGTAGACAGCCTGCAGTTAATTAGGCTGATTGGGCTACATTTTCGGCAAAGCAGAAAGCTGAGGGGACTATTTTTGTTGGCGGAGGAATAAATAGAGAAATCATATATTTTCTCAGCTTTTTGTCATTTTTTATCAGCTTTGTTTAAAGGTCCTATTCCGTGCAAAAGCTGTTTTTACTTGTAAATGCATATATACTGCTGTCATCCCTCCCTGTAATGAGTGGTCACAAGCTCAGAACTGCCACAGTTGGATTTGTCCCTATCCAGCTTCCCCCTGCAGCCTCCTTCAAGCCACGCCCCCTAACGCTCTGTTCCCCACACGGGGAATCGGGACGTCACGATGGTCCTCAAGCATACTGCGCGCGTCTCTCTCACACAAGCTACCTGCACCATTTTGTCTGTAGCCACAAAATTAACACTTCTAGCTGGAGCGACGCCAACTGTACATGATCCAGCAACTGCGGAGGTGCATTCGGTAAGTCTAAGCATTTTGAGATGTCCTCTTTAGCGTAGCGTTGCTAACGTTAGTTGTCGACACAACCTAGCGTGCTGGTCCACAGACGCTAATCTGATTGGCCGCTGGGAGCCTGGGGCGGGCTCTCCCTCAGCGGCCAATGGGAACTGTTAGTTCTGAATATATTATAGAAACAGACCATTCTTGGGACGCAACGAGATGAGGAAGGGACAACTCCGTCACAACAAACGGGGTTGCTATATTTTCGACAAATTAATCCAGAATCATGTTTTATGGACCAGAGACGCACGTTTTTAAGAGGTTACAGCTGCACGAATTGGGACCTTTAATATAACTGTTGTATAAAAGCAATATCACACTCAAGGTCGTGCTGTTGTTGTCTAATATCGTCACTGCTGTGATTATCTTCGATTATCTATGACCGAATCACAGCAGTATTAGCCAACAACAGCACTCCCTCTCGTGTGATATTGCTTAAATGATGTCATCATTCCTACTGCGACAGTGATGTCATATTTCGGATGTTCCCTCTGTGATGATGCCAATGCCAATTGTCGACAACTTCGTGATTACATCACTACATGACTTCACAGTGGCGATGTCATAAATCATCGATGAAGTCATACAGTTCTACAAGGCTCTGCTTGGTGGCCAGGTCACTACTAGTGATGTCATATTTCACTAATGGTGGCATAACACAATGTGATGTCATATTCGGGACCTATCGTGCATTCCTTTATCGCAAAATAACTGGGATGTGGAGGGTAAATGACATCACATCCGTTTTGTTAGCATTCCATTTGCAGAAAACTTGAGCTGGGAAGTTCACTGTTCATTGGTCAGATCCAGTCGCTAGCCAGGCTAGCCATTGTTAGCAATAACAATTGACAACATGGCATTTTGCGGCATTTTGAGCAAACACTGCAGCCTCATGTCCACACAGATAGGCAGTGCTGTGTGTACAGCTGATTTAATGAGACACAAACAAAACAGAAGTGCTAAACAATATTACTACTAGGGGTGTTGGAAAAAATTGATTGACCTAAGTATCGCGATTTTTAATGTCACGATTTTTTGAATCGATATTTTATTCTAGAATCGATAATCGTTTTTTTTTTTTTTTTTTTTTTTTTTTGGGTGACCGCAGTCAGGCCACTCACTGAACAGCAGGCCAGGCGCCGCCTACTGGTTTACTAGTGGTTTTACTACTTTATTAGTTAGTCTGAAGTAATAATTACACTTCAGGGTTAAAGTGGGTACATCTCATTGTAAAATTGGACTTCAAACGGCCCAAATCTGGCTTCAAACGGCCCAAATTGGGCTTCAAACGGCCCAAATTTCACGCGCGTCGGCCCATATCGGCCTGGCCTGCTTGCTTGGTATCTAATGCCCGGCCTGAATTATGATCCCAATCCGCCCCTGTTTTTAACTATATCGCCCAGCCCTACTCATGATATAATATACAGTCTCTAGTGTATGATTCAACTTTTCCCATGTTCTAATCTAGTGTAAAAAATCAAACAAACTGAAAAGAGAAAAGAAACAAAAATCGCAATAAATCGTAATATCGAATCGCAATAATCGTAGAATCGCAATACTTAAGAATCGCAATATAAATCGAATCGGCACCCAAGAATCGTGATAGTATCGAATCGGGAGATAAGTGAATCGCCACAGCCCTAATTACTACGATTACTACTAGTGTTGTTGCGCGGCACAGCCATCTTGGATTTTTGAGGTTGGGGCTGCTGAGGCTCCTACGAGTTTGGAATGGGAAATACCAGCTCTGATGACGTCACCGCCCAGCTCACGACCTTTGAACTGTAAGATTACCAGTCCCCAGTTATAAAGGAATGCACGACTATACTATAAGAGTTGGTTCTGCTAGCCCTTTCACTCAGCCATTCACTGAGCCTCCCCTGAAACTGCTTGGAGCCCCCTGGACACAGGCTGGTATTTCCTGAATAGCCCCTGGGGTTTGTGGGTAAACCTTTCTGCCCTCTCGGCCACAGGGGGGCGTCATCGGCATCCTGATCAAGTGGGACTGCAACCTGGACCACTTCTCCCACCGCTGCCTGCCCACGTACTCCTTCAGACGGCTGGACGAGAAGGACGGTAACAAGACCCTCCACCCCGGCCTCAACTTCAGGTCAGACACTGATGTATCTGTCTACTTATTCTGTACTGTATGTGCTACCAGTGTTTACCTGCTGTGTCTGTCTACTTATTCTGTATGTGCTACCAGTGTTTACCTGCTGTATCTGTCTACTTATTCTGTATGTGCGACCAGTGTTTACCTGCTGTATCTGTCTACTTATTCTGTATGTGCTACCAGTGTTTACCTGCTGTATCTGTCTACTTATTCTGTATGTGCTACCAGTGTTTACCTGCTGTATCTGTCTACTTATTCTGTATGTGCTACCAGTGTTTACCTGCTGTATCTGTCTACTTATTCTGTATGTGCTACCAGTGTTTACCTGCTGTGTCTGTCTACTTATTCTGTATGTGCTACCAGTGTTTACCTGCTGTATCTGTCTACTTATTCTGTATGTGCTACCAGTGTTTACCTGCTGTGTCTGTCTACTTATTCTGTATGTGCTACCAGTGTTTACCTGCTGTATCTGTCTGCTTATTCTGTATGTGCTACCAGTGTTTACCTGCTGTATCTGTCTACTTATTCTGTATGTGCTACCAGTGTTTACCTGCTGTATCTGTCTACTTATTCTGTATGTGCTACCAGTGTTTACCTGCTGTATCTGTCTACTTATTCTGTATGTGCTACCAGTGTTTAGCTGCTTGTTTATGCATTCTTTGGAAGGGAAGTCAGGCTCTGGGGTCAAAGGTCATGTCCACTATGTTGGCATACCAGCTGTGTAACCCTGCCTCTGCTTATTGTAAAGTCACTGCTGCCCTCTAGTGGACAGTGGTGGATGAAGTAGTAGTAGTAGTAGTAGTAGTAGTAGTATTTATTTGTCCTTTCGGAAAGTTGTCCTGCATCTGTAGCAGTCAGACAAAACACAGCACAAGACAAGACAATACAGTACAAACAAGATACAATACAATACAGTACAACACAATGCCACGACAATACATCAAACAATAACAACGGATATGATCACAAAGTGCTTCACACCAACCCCACCCCAGTGGAAAAAAAAGTAAATAAATAAATTACAAGAGCTCTGGTCATGTGTTCAGAGCTTATTAAGCAGACCAATGCTGGACGGTATGAAAGATCTCTGGGCACGGGAGGTCCGCAAAGGCGGTACCCTGTACCTCCGTCCCAATGGCGACAGTTTATATTCAGCGCTGAGAGGGTGTGATGTGTCACTAAGGATTGCCCTCCCCATCCTGATTATACGAGACTCACAGAGCCGCGTCATGCTAAGTTGTTGTTGGCCTACAATCTTGCTAGACATATTAACAATCTTATTTAGTTTGTTCTTGTTAGCGATTGACAATGAGAAAAACCAAGCAATAAAACAAAAACTAAGGATACTCTCTATAAATGAGCGATAGAAAAGAATCATTATATCTTTGTCCACTCCAAACTGTCGAAGCTTCCGTAGGAAGTAGAGTCGTTGTAATCCCTTCCTGTAGATGACACCTGTGTTTGAATCCCATGTCAATTTTCTATCGATTACTGTCCCCAGATATTTATATTCATCTACGACTTCAATATGGTCACCACCAATGACTGTCTGTTGATGTGTCCCTCCTTTTGTTCTGAAATCAAAAATAATTTCCTTCGTTTTTTGGGTGTTTAACTGTAGGAAACTAGCATGACACCAATTTACAAACTCATCCACACATTTACGGTATTTCATTTCATCATTATTCGTGATCAGACCAACAATCACTGTATCGTCAGCAAATTTAACATTGAAAACATCAGTTGAGTTGAGGTTACATATGTTAGTGTAAAGAATATGTTAGTGTAAAGAATAAAAAGCACTGCTGAGATGACACTCCCTTGTGGGGCCCCAGTGTTGGTGATGATAGGGGAGGACACTGCAGCATTTACTCTAACAGACTGTGATCTATCAGTCAAAAAAGACTCAACCCATTTGATAATGTGGCTGTTTACCCCTAGCTGTGACAGCCTTTCCATTAAAATATGCAGTCTTATAGTATTAAACGCCGACGAAAAGTCCAAAAACATGGCACGAGCGTAACATTTTGGTTGATCAAGATGAGAGTGGATTCTGTGTAAAACATACAGGAGAGCATCTTCTGTGCTCCTGCCTCTAGTGTGTATGCAGTGTAGCAAATTGCAGTGGGTCAAGTTCAGCCTGCACCTCACTGAGGACATGATTCAATATTATTCTCTCAAGGCTCTTCGCTGTGATAGATGTTAAGGCAACTGGACGATAATCATTTAAAACCTGTGGTTTTGACGTTTTCGGGACGGGCACTATAAGTGAGGATTTCCAGGCTCTGGGAACACAGGACGTTTCAAGTGAAATATTAAACAAATTACAGTAAACAAGAGAAAGCTCTTCTCTACACTCCTTCAGTATCCTACCAGCTAATCTGTCAGGACCAGCTGATTTTCTTATGTTAATCCTTTTGAAAGCTCGACGGACTTCTTGTTCTGTTATGATGAAGTACCTGAAAGCCACACTTGAGTAAAAGTACATTACCAGAAAATGACTTTGGTAGAAGTTAGTCACCTATTACAATATTACTTAAGTAACAGTCTTAAAGTATCTGATATTTAGGGTACTGGTAAGTATCAAAAGTAATTTTCTGAAATTAAATGTACTCAAGTATTGAAAGTAAAAGTACAGGTTATGATCATATCTAACTCTCTTATGATCAGGTTTGCAAAGTACAACACAGTGAACGGATCTGAGGAGCGAACGCTGTACAAAGCTTTTGGGATCCGCTTTGACGTCATGGTGTACGGAAAGGTGGGTCCATTTAAAATGTTGATTAGATTTGTATTTGTTCTTAGACTCTCTCTCTCTCTCACTCTCTCTCTCTCTGTCTCTCTCTCTCTCCCTCTCTCTCTCTCTGTCTCTCTCTCTCTCCCCTCTCTCTCTCTCTCTGTCTCTCTCTCTCTCTCTCCCTCTCTCTCTCTCTCTCTGTCTCTCTCTCTCTCCCTCTCTCTCTCTCTCCCTCTCCCTCTCTCTCTCTCTGTCTCTCTCTCTCTCCCTCTCTCTCTCTCTCTCTCTCTCTCTCTCTGTCTCTCTCTCCCTCTCTCTCTCTCTCTCCCTCTCTCTCCTCTCTCTCTCTCTCTCTCTCTTCCCTCTCTCTCTCTCTCTCTCCCTCTCTCTCTCTCTCTCTCTCTCTGTCTCTCTCTCTCTCCCTCTCTCTCTCTCTCTCTCTCTCTGTCTCTCTCTCCCTCTCTCTCTCTCTCTC
>NW_028151684.1:0-75000 GCF_964638095.1 Poromitra crassiceps | reverse complement strand
GCAGTGTTTGCAGTGGGCGGAAGTTGGGCAGGTGTACTCGCCTTGACAACTCCTTCAGCTAATCAGTGTTGGATCCAGTCAAACCCAAATCCACTTGGGAGAACGGCGTAAACATATTTTCCGCACAGAAATTCCACGGTTGCACACTCCTGCTAAATTGTTATTGTTGTGTTATTGAGTCTATTTCTGCAATAACTGCACTTTATGGCTGTTTAAACTAGACACACGTTGACATTACGCCTCAAGCCAGACAGGCAATGAGACAGTCATTGTTTTGCTAGATGTTTCTGATTGGTCGCTTACAGAACAAAATGGTAGAACGAAATGAAAGTTCACATGACCGGCTGGTTTACCAGCCTGCCGGCTAGCAGGCAGAGCACAGAGACTGCAACCAGTAGCAGGCTGAGCCCAGAGAGTGTTTAGAGACAGCCTCTCATCTTACGACCCAGGATGTCGTTTGTACAAGCAGCCGAATACGACCTGAGATCACATTTTAACCTTAAGTGCCTCTCTAGCGGTCGTGTGAATAACAGCCCAGTCTCAAAGTTTGGTGAAAATAAATATTCAAGTGCTGCAGGATTTGAACCGGCGCTGCTGGCGTGGCAGCCGCCTGTCATAACCACTCAGCCTATAACTCTGCTATATGGTCGTATTCGACTGCTTGTACAAACGACCTTGGAGGTGTTATTTAGAAAACATTGAATCAAATAGTCCTCAAGGAAATCCAAAAACTAGTCGCACTTCAAAAAAAGAAAATAGTGTTTAACATTGTATTTTCTCCATCTGTGACACTAGGCATGACTGTACACTTGAAACATTTGATAATGGAACATCATGAATTGTTCAAACAGTTGTATCCACATAGAAATCTGATGACATGTTTGCTCAAGTCTTGAATGCAGCTGTACCAATAGACATCTTCTCTACCAACTGGGTTAAAATCAGTGGGACAGAGTACAGGACAGGACTAGTGATATGCAGTGAAATTGAAGATGAGATGCCTGTGTTTTGCAGAATTCAAAAAAAGATTTTACTCGATCATGACATCTACTTCCTTGTAAACAAGCTTTTTGTTGACAATTTCAATGAACATTTTCATGCCTATCAAGTGTTTGACAGTGATGAGAAAGATGTGATAAAAGCAAAGTGTCTTCAAATGTACAGGCCATTTGATGTACAAAGCGCATATATATGAATCAAATAGTCATCAAGAAAATACAAAACAACAAATTTTAACTCTGCTCTTACGAACATTCATTTGATTGCACTGTTTCATACTGAAGATATGAAAAAATATGGCTTTGATCCAATTCTACAGCCTCTGATTAATGACATCAAAACACTGGAGACTCATGGCCTTGATTTACCTTTCTCCACTGAAAAAGTTCATGGCACCATATCTCAGATAACTGGGGACAATTTGGAGATGCACGGAATTCTAGGTTTTACAGAGTCTTTTAGTGGACGACATTTCTGCCGTTTGTGTTTGATCGAAAAAAATGATGCTCAGCATGTTTACTGTGAGGATGACCCAAAGATCATCTTGCGTGGAAAAGAGCTCTTTGAAGCAACCAGCTCCTTGGGGGCTTTTAATGAACTGTTCAAGTCCCACTATGTGTTCAACCTGTCCTACGATGAGGCCCAAACGATCTACAACATTGATGTTGCAACAGCCAATGAACCCCCAACAATCCGCGAGATTTTTCACTAAATGTTGAAGTGTTTCATTTGTCAACAAGCACATGTCGATTTTTCAACTAAATGTTGGTGTTTCATTTGTCAACAAGCACATGTGGGTAACCAGTCGCTGATAACCCATTTAAGAATTGATCACAGTTTCTATCCAAGCACCAGGTTTAAGTTGATTTGTGCACAAGGTCGTTGTAGGCGCCAGTTTTGTACATATGCAGGTTTCAAGAAGCATTTAAGTACTGTTCATGAGAGGGATGTTCCTGAAAGTGGTGAGGCATTTCAAGCTAATGTTGAATGTTTAGAGGACAATGAATCAAATAGTCATCAAAAAAATACAAAACAAATTTGTGCTTCAATTATTGCTAAACTCCAAGGAAGTGGTGTTGCAAATAGTCTTGTTTCGACAATTGTTAGTGATTTGGAAGAACTTGCTACAGGAGTACATTCCCAAGTTTAGCATGAAATACTGTCTGCTGTGCCTAAAGATGATCCTATAAGAGCTACACTAGAAAAAAAGATTTGAGAATTTTGAAAACCCAGTTGTAGATTTTAATACTGAAACTAAAAGAATAAGATATTTCAATGAGAAATGGGGGATTGTGGAGCCAGTTGAAGTAAAGCGAACTAATTAAACTGGTAATTATGATCAAGTCCCAGTTAAAGACAGTTAAACTAACATTTACATGCCGACCAGCTTTAAGATGTTTCTTAAAACCGGAACGTTGAGAAAACTTGGGCCTACAATGATCTTGTACACAAACTAACTTGAACATGGTGCTTGGATAGATGCGGAACAATTGACTGGTTATCCACATGTGCCTGAGGACAAGATTCTTGCCCGTACCTCACACGCTCGTGCGGGGGTCTCCTGGGTTGTTGCAACATCAATGTTGTAGATTGTTGTTTGCACAAAGGTGAAGAGCTGGATCAGGGCCTCATCGTAGGACAGGTTGAACACGTAGTGGGACTTGAACAGTTCATCAAAAGCCCCCAAGGAGCTGGTTGCTTGGCAGGGGATGAGCTGTTTGTCCACGACGATGTAGAATGTATCAGTCTTGTCCTGGGTTCGGCCAACTGCTAGGATGTATGGTTGCTTCCCCTCTCTTACACACAGGTGTTCCTCGATGCTGTGGCATGACTGAAAAACACCAATGCAAAAACAGATTTAGCCTTCATGTAAAAAAAAAATTGGGGACACTTTATACTGTAATTCTCAAGGAACCTGAAGTCAAAAGTGTGGTGATAATAAAAACGAGTCTTCGCCGTCTGTGTGTGTCTGTAAGAGTGAGTGTGTGTCTGTCTCTGAGTGATGGTGATGTCACTCTCACTCTGATTAAGAAATACCTGTGCAAGGTTTTTCAAATCGAGGTAAAAGAACACATGATTTTCAACCATTACAAAATCAGTTGTATATTAAAAAACTGTAAACAGTTTTGCAGGCATTCATTTCCCGGGTTCCCACACCACCTTCAAATTGAAATTAAATTTCAAGAACTTTCAAGGCCCGATTCCCTCTAATTCAAGGACCAAACATGGCTTGGACCAAGGTTCAGAATTTTTATGAGAAATAGTAGAACTCAGAGACAATTAACTCATTGAGTGCCAACGACGTCGATCGACGTCAAAGTAAATAGTGACGTAGAGTGCCAACGACGTCGATCGACGTCAAATGCGTTTTTTGACGGTGGGACGTGGATCAAAGCCTCCTGCATCTCCTGTACAAATATTGTAGCTATTGAAGGTGTATAACCTATTTTACGGACTCATTAGGTGTCGACAGTGCTCTCCAGATTAGAGAAAGGTCCGGAAAACAGCAGGAAAAAGCCCCGTGATGAAAGAGAAACCGCTCATGCTGCAGCCAGAGCCATATAGATTGCTCTGGCTGCAGCTGGCGTTGGCTGCGAACAGCAGTCAATCCGCTCCCACAACTGAGCCCCTCTGCCTCTGTCTGTCTGCATAGTTTCTCCACACGATTAGCCGCCAGAAAAGCAGCACCCGACACTGAAAAGCCAAACCATTCTCAGCAGTCCGGTTTGGCTTTTCCGTGTCGCGCTGGGAGCCGGCGCACAAAAACGGAGCACTCCGAAAATAGACCTGGGTGCGTGAGGCTGTGTGTTAGTGTGGGGAGGAGTTTGCAGCTGAGGGGGGTGGGGCACGCAGGGCACCATGACAACTACACCACGTCACTGCATCAGAAAATATTAGCTAGAGTCAGTGAATGTGCTTGAAATGCTTCATTTCACAAAAGGCTGAATAACTCAGCTTCTAATTTGAAACGCCTGAAAACGCTGAAAACAACCTATCTTCTCCGGCTCATAACTAAAGAACGGAAAATGGTATCAATAAACTTTTTTTTGCTGATGATACAATAGAGTCTCCTTGTTCTTTGTGCGTGTTCGGTGTTTACAATATCACACAATATTCTGTGGGCCTCGAGAAATCACTGAAAACGCTCGGAAACTCTGGCACTGGGAGCGTCCGTTCTCCAAAAGTGGCTGGCACTCAATGAGTTAAAGAGAAAACCCATTCAAGGACCTCTGTAGCCCCTTCCCAGACCACTGGTGTGTGTGTGTAAACCCGGGCTGGTCAAATTGTGATGGACAGACACTGCCGAGCCAATTTATTTATTATAAAAAATATTTTAACAGACATACCTTGTGAAAGTGCACCATTTTGTCCACTGCATCACTGGGACTTCTCTTCGCCCCGTTCCATCCTGTGGATGGCAAGAGATGGAGAAGGAGCAGCAGGGAGGCCATGCCACTGTCCAAGTCTGGAGGGGTGGAGGACAAAAGCCATTCACTTACTTTGAATGCACAAAGGCAGTAGCCATAGGTGTTTGGAATATAAACAATATAATAAACAGTGAAAAAAGGAGCTTCTTGGTTACTTTGAAGAGCATGATTTAAAATAGAAGTAATGGTACAAGGTAACGCACAGGTTTACAATACAATGATCATCTTAAAAAAGCAATAAAGTCACGTTCAAGAAAAGCGTGTTTTCGCAGGGTTTATCAAGTTTAAATCAAAGCTTTCATTTTAAAACATTCTGACCATAAGTCGAAATTATTCTGAAGCTTGCTTGACCTTTTTACATTCTTTTCCTACATAAAGATGTTTTCCCCCAATCAACTATGCATAGTGGAATCATTGCTTCATCTTGTTTAATGCTAGAAACAAAACTCAAGCTATTGAGTCTGTTACCCTGCTGAAAAAACCAGCATAGACCAGCATGAATTTCTTGCTGGTCTATGCTGGTTTATGCTGGTTAGTGCTGGTCTGATGCTGGTCTATGCTGGTTAGTGCTGGTCTGATGCTGGTGGACCAGCATTACCTTGCTGGTCCACCAGCTAATGCTTGCTGGTGAAGCTGGTAAACTACCATGGCCTTGCTGGTGAAGTTGCTGGACCAGCATGGTGAAGCTGGTGGACCAGCATGGTGAAGCTGGTGAAGCTGGTGGACCAGCATGGTCATGCTGATGAAGCTGGTGGACCAGCATGGTGAAGCGGGTGGACCAGCATGGTGAAGCTGGTGAAGCTGGTGGACCTGCATGGTGAAGCGGGTGGACCAGCATGGTGAAGCTGGTGAAGCTGGTGGACCTGCATGGTGAAGCTGGTGGACCAGCATGGTCATGCTGATGAAGCTGGTGGACCAGCATGGTGAAGCTGGTGGACCAGCATGGTCATGCTGATGAAGCTGGTGGACCAGCATGGTGAAGCGGGTGGACCAGCATGATGAAGCTGGTGAAGTTGGTGGACCAGCATGGTCATGCTGATGAAGCTGGTGGACCAGCATGGTGAAGCTGGTGAAGTTGCTGGACCAGCATGGTGAAGCTGGTGGACCAACATGGTTGTGCTGGGGATTGCTTGACCAGCATGGTCATGCTGGTGGAGGAGATTGTGAAGTGCTCCACAATGGAAATGACCTCCTCTGTACCCTGCTGGTCCATGGCATGGATTTAATTTTAACTTTCGTGTCCAGGCCAAGCCCAGGTCCCTTTTTGGGGTGTTTTACAAAAGTTAATTGTGTTAGTGTGTGTTAGAGAAGCAAATGAAAATGTAATTAATGTAATGAGAATATAATTAGGCCTATCAAAATCTTGGGGACAATTTTTGCCCCTTGATCATGTTTTTTTGGTGCATTCTGAGATTTATTAGAGCATATTTGGCCTTGCCCCTGGCTAATTTCCTACACTGGATCATACCATGAAAACATACAGTAAGGGGTAGACATTACCTTTTCTGTCATCATGTTTGGTTCAGGAGATTTGATGCAAAAATAATTATGTTATAGTGGAAAGTAAAATGGTTGCCATGGCAACCATGAGGAAAACATCTAAAAGCAAAAGTTTTATTGGATGGGGAACCCTGGCACAAAATTGGGGGTCTGTGGTCTAGTTTAGGGGACCTTGATGTGAAAAAGTTTGGGAAACAATCTGGCCCATCACCCATCCCCTATGGGTTATAGGGTGGGTTATATTAGCCTGGGTAAACCCAGCCTCCACGTGACCTGCTCTCAGACCTGCTCTCAGTCACTACGAGAGCAGAGCAGGTCTGAGAGCAGGTCACGTGGAGGCTGGGTTTACCCAGGCTAGGGTTATATGCCTTCTTTTTTATATTTTGTATCGTCTTCTGGCCTCCATTGACAGCTTGCCAGATAAAATAAATGGTACAGGGCCAAGTTATAACATAAGCAACAAATAACGCAACACACAAGAAAAAAGTTTTAACCATGCCCAACAAAACACCTTACAGGGTAACAGGCTAATATAACACAATACAAGAGGCTAATGCAATTCTATATCAAGCATAGTCCTTTAAAATAACATTACACATGAATGTATTATTATTATTATTATTATTATTATTGTTGTTGTTGTTGTTGTTGTTGTTGTCATTATTATTACTATTATTACTTTCAAGCTATGTTATGTTTTCTACTGTAACAGAGGCTTTAATTAAACTCTAGGTGGCCGTGGGTCAGACTCATTTCTGAGGCCAGTTTTCCCATATAGAGGGTATGCACGTGATGTCACAGGCAGAAGTCACTGCATGGTCACGCCCACTGAGTGACAGCCAGACTGATTTTGAATGCAGTAATCAGCCTAGATTAATGACACCTACTGCTCCAAACAACAGAGAACCTGCTGAATGTTTTGCCCATAGGTTTTAGGTTTTGCCAGTCCCGATTGAGGGGGCATGTTCCAGTGGGAAAGTGACGTCCGTGCTGCATACCCTCCATTCAATTGGAACTATTTTATGGAACTGAGTATCACTACGCCTCTGATATGCTGCGCGAGACCATCTCCAAACTTTCGCGCGGCTGGACCTGTCTGCACCATTTGTCAATTGTCAGTACAGCACTCACTGCTCCGGTCTTCAAATAAACTCCAGAAACAACGAACCGGTGGCTTGAAGCAGATTATTTGTGGAGGTGAGTGAAGTAGGCTTAACTTGTGTGTTATTTACTACGACAGAAAGAGGTCAATTACTTGTAAGAAGGAGAGGGGCCGCAGGGGGGAACACTTTTTTACCGATAGAGCGCTGCTCTCACCTTCAGCTCTGTGTGTGTGTGTGTGTGTGTGTGCGCGTGTGTGTGTGTGTGTGTGTGTGTGTGCGTGCGTGCGTGCGTGTGTGTGTGCGTGCGCGCGCCTGTGGTGGCGTGGCTGGGTGATAATTCTATATTGTAACAGGTTAGTATTTTGGTTTAGTATTTAGTTTAGTATTTTAGTTCAGCTGTCAATCAAATCTTCATTACAGGATCATTTTCTCTTCCAAATGAAGGCGAAAATGGCACCTAGTGCCTGTCATCTGGCAGAGTTTCTAGCCCATAAACTAACTACTAACTTGAGCAATTATGCAAACTAAATCAAACGGTAATGTCTAAGAATGCAAAGAAATGTAACTGGTTCGTTAAAACACGCATTCCAGGAATATTATTTACATTTATAACGATAATGGCGCGCGCCTCCGAGCCTGACAGCCTCCCTGGCTGTCAGGGGTCGTCTCTCGGAGATTCCAGGCGGGCGGGCAGCACCTATGAATCGGATTGTCCGCTCGCTCCGCACGAAGCAGCTGGCTCCCTGGTACTCTGCGGATCCCACTCGTGTAGCATGACAACAGGCTGAATCCCACTGGATTTGGGGGTGGAACACGCCAGGATTGGCCAATGCCAAAGCCAGTCCTCAGAATTGTCAAATCAAATCATCGACACGTATATGGTCCGCCTCTCAATTCGTTTTCAGTGTCTGACGCTCGCGCTGGTGCATTCCGTTCCGGTTCACTTCGACTTTAATGGTGGAGCTGATTTAATTACTGTATAAATATGAAAACAGGGGGAAAGCTCTACCTTACCTGGTATTTGTGATGTGTAAAGTAAAGCTAGAGAAACTGACCCAGACCTTTTTTTTTGGGTTTCACTTTTCAATTGTGCAAATATTACACTCACTAAACTGTTTCCCTGTAGGCCTGCTCTGTAGATCTTGGATGTGCATGAGAAGCCTGGTGATGCCTCCTAAAGCAGACTGGACAGAGTGCTACAACATCAACTTCTCTATACAGAACCAGCTGCAGCTGACCGTGGCCTCACCCACTGCCACATGTCTGTATGTTAACTACAAGACTTTATCCACTATCTTTCTCCTACTAATACTGTCTCCTACCACTACACCATTCCACTCCCCTCTCTATCCCTCCATTTTTCTCTCTCATTGTTCTCTCTCCCATTGTAGATGATAACGGAACGCTGAACTGCCAGCATTACTATGGCATTGGCCAGGAGGCCATGCTGGACAAGAAGGTGGGTGCTGTCATCCACGCCGTCAACCTCAGGAAGCTCCTGGGAGCCAAGTGCAGGACGATACGGGAGGAGATGAGAGCGAGGAGGTCAGTGGCATGTGTGGAAACATACACATGAGCAAAGTGCACACAGACAGACTGGATACTTGGTGAAAGAAGAGTGGCCAACTAAGAATCTTTCCCACTTCATACAACTGCTAATTTTTTTTACCTTTATTTATCCAGGGTAACCATAATGAGATTTCCATCTCTTTTTCAAGTGGGCCCTGCTCGCACTCACACACACATTAAGGGGTTAAGGGCCTTGCTCAAGGGCACCTCAGTGGTGGTAATGAGGGAGGGGCAAGTGCTGCTTTTCACACATGCTTTTCTAATGGACACTGTCTCTTTGTCTATATACTGTGTGTGTGCAGGTTTTCGATATCATACATTGAGGGAGAAACAGCCAGTGGAGGACACACATTAATCTGTTAAGTTGAGAACTTTTCTTTTCCCCAAAAACCTATTCCTGTGGTCCTCTAGGCCTACTTGCTTTTTATCCTTTCTGGAAAGGATTTTATTTTATTTTATTTTATTTTTATTTTTTGTGTGTGCTTTGAGCACCACAACATGGCCGGTGTCTCCAAAACTCAGCAACTCACACCAAAATGATCTAGATGGACATATCCTGTGGGTGGCTGTAGTTTTAATTAAAGGTGACTGGCTTGTTAAATAAATGATTTGTGCACATAGCTGATGCCATGATCCCATGGAACCTAATGCATGTGTCACTGCATTTGGACTCTTATTTACCAAATTGTAATGTGTCTGGAATGGATGAGCTGTTTTACCAGGTTCCAAGGTGGATCAGAAAGGTGCGATTTAACTTACAGTATCTGACTTATCAACTTCAAGATGAATTTTAAAATGTGTTGCGAACTTGGGACCAATCGGGCTGTGAGCCAGAAAGGTCTTTGTACAGCTAGACCCTGGGCAGACAGTACAGTGAAATAATTTTTAAAGTAGCTCATGCGTCATGCGTCACTTTTCTGTAGCACGTTTTCAAACAGCAGTTGAAATATTGACCAAAGAACAGTGTTACTCTGCCACTAATTTATCTCTGTTTGCTTTTCAGTTTGATACAAAGAATGGCTCCAGAACCAAAACCTGGGTGAAGCAGATGTGGAAGCTCGAGTGGGGAAGCCTGGATGCTACATCACAGAGAAAATAATGGACATAAACAAACAAGCAAAGAATAGCACTTGAAGGGACACTCCACCGAAAAACAATGCTGATTTATTTTGCACATAATCTCACACATATCCAAAAACTGTAAACCGTTTTGCAGGCATTCATTTAGTTTGACAGTTATTGAGAGTTGATTTAAGTTGTGATTTGTGAATGACATCACTGGTCCACGACTGAACTCAAATCAACTCTCAATAACTGAAATTAATTAATTACGGTAAATGAATGCCTGCAAAACATTGTTTTTTTCCATAAAGTTTTTAGGATTGTGAGATTTTGTGCAAAATAAATCTGCATTGTTTTTCAGTGGAATTCTCTACTTCTGATTTGACTTAAGGCCTTTGCTCCTCAAGGGAGCATAGGCCATTGACAAAATGTCGGTGGTTGGCGGTTCTTCCCTGTTCTCCCCAATTGAGCCTGCTCCCAGACATTTCTGCCTGCACACTTCTTCTCCAGCTGTTCCTGGGGTGACCTCTTTTCTTGTCAGGTGATGTTGCCTGTTTGTTGTGTTATTGTTAATTAGTCAGTAGTTTTATTATTTAATTGAGTTTAATTGTAATGAGTCTTTAATTGCCTTCAGCACATTAATTGAGTTGAGTCACACTTTTACTTTTAATACTTTTGACATAAAGACAGGTACAGGCTGACTGTTCAGGTGCACTGCTGTATGTGCGGTTCTCTCTCCCACTCCCTCTCTGTGTTGCTTTTATTTAATAAATAATTATATTGTTATGTAAACCTGAAATAGTCTTCATTTAACTAGTTCAAGAAAGATTACTTTTGTGATGTTTATCTGGTCTGACTACTCTCAGCATGGGGTGCTGGTTAACAAGCATTCAACCATAGACCAGCATGTTGTGTTTTGACACCAGAATAGCTGGTGTATGCTGGTCACACCAGCATCTACACCAGCATAGGTGTACTGGTGTATGCTTCCCATGCTGGTCACAAGACCAGCATGTGACCAGCACACCACCAGCATACCAGCATCATCGCATGCTGGTCACACCACCAGCATCCCATGCTGGTGGTGTGACCAGCATGGGATGCTGGTCACACCACCAGCATACCAGCATCATCGCATGCTGGTCACACCACCAGCATCCCATGCTGGTCACACCACCAGCATCCCAGCATGCGATGCTGGGATGCTGGTACACCAGCATAAAAAGCTATGCTGGTGCATGCTGGTTTTTTCAGCAGGGTAATTAGAACAATGAGCCAGAGGTTTTGTAATTGACTTTCTATGTTGCCTGGAGCAGCTAGCATTAGCCTCTCACCCACATGATACTGTAGCTCTGCTATTACCAGAGGTACATTACTATGAGCTAAATGCACTCACTACTAACTACGTTTTTACCTTAAATTCCCGAAGCACTCAGGCAAGTTGAGACATCACCATGTACTGAAAGAGAAACGGGTATTACCTTGCGTACAAAGCGACCACTGCTCCTGGCAAAGCGACCACTGCCCCTGGCCTGCACCTCAGAGGAAAGGACATGCCTGGATGGGTTAAATGCAGAGGACACTTTTCACCGGCCACCGTCAGCATGAGTGTGTTGTAACAGTCTAGCCTGCCATAAGTAAACTACCGTACATGTGCATTCAACTAGCGTTAGCAATTAATGCTAGCAAAGCCATGAGCATCTAACGTTGAATTACATTGACGCATTCGACCATAACATTGTGCTCACCTCATTACATTCTATCGAGACAAATGTAATGTTAGCTGTTGGCTTCACGTGTGTCTTAGCTAGCGTTAGCTCGTCGTCATTTAGCAAATCCATAAGCATCTAACGCTAGCTTTTACAGTACATTGCCACATTTGAACGGCTAACATTGCGCTAACCGTTAATACATTGTTTTATGTACGAGTTTGCCCTTATAAGTAAATACATTCACCTAAACGTACCTTTATAAAGCAAAACATTGTAGACGTTAGCCATGCTAATCGCTGCTAATGGTTCAGTAGTCTCTTAAAACAGACTGTCTTATCTACATCCGGCAGATGCAGCTATAGACAGTCTGTACTTCGTGGGGGAGAATCATGCACCAAACGGAAGAGGAAGTTGAAAGGCGGGACTTCCGCTCATTCGTCCAATCAGAATTTAACATTAGCTAACTAGCTGTATACTGCTGTAGCTATCGTTAGCTAACGCTGATTAGTAAGACGAACGATAAGCTCAGTAACGTTAGCAACTTACCTCATCACTTTCGTTTAACTCTGGAATAAGTGCACGTCTTGCACGAGGTTCCTCCAAGCCGCGGATACATCGTTTACGTCTATCAGGGTCTTATTTCACCGGTTTCGTCGGCGTAGCTTCCATGGTAATTCTAAAGCACTGCTAGCATTAGCAACCTGCATCGGTTTAAGTTTCCGGGGGGAACATATTTTTCGTGGACACGCGTGTCGTGATTGGTCAGATTCCGTCGAACTTCCTTCCGGTCTGAAGGTTTTTTTCACTACTTCCTTGTGCATGTTCTGGGGGTCTGTCGTACAGACGGTATGGCGAGAGCATTTGAAAATTGCGGAAGCCAACTCGTCTGTTCTAAGAGACTAATGGTTCAGTGTATTTTCGGAAAAGAAAGATGGAGGTTACCAGACCGGATGTGAAATTGACTCAACCAGGTGTCCACCCTCAACTCGCTCAGATAGCACTACCTACAGACGATTTTAAACACTGCAGGTGTAGTCTGGGCACCTTCCACCCCGCTTTTTGTCATGGGGGCGTAAACCCCGGACCCAGAATTAACACCGGATGGCAATGCGCCTAACAACGTCTTTGTTGCCGTTAGCTTGACGCGGTGATGTTACCTAAACTACAGTCTGATCAAAACAAAGCTAGCGTTACATAAAACAAAACGTTTATGCAATATGGCATCTCCGCCACCACCGCCTGACACACCGGTCAAAACGGTGAAAGAGGATTCTGATACTTGGGTCAAATTGTCAAGTTAACGTGAAAGTTGACGAGCTAGAAACGCTGCCATCCGGTCTAGGGCGGGCTCTAGGCGGGAACCAGTAGGGTGACAAAATCAATTGTGGGCGGGAGCCAGGCTCTTTCTCGCCGAGAAGAGCCTGGTGACGCGAGGTTACTGCAGGTGTGCAAAGTACACCCAAATCAACACTCATTAACTCAGAATAATTTTCACTGAAAAATTAACACTAATTCACACCACAGATTTTGCTGTGAGCGATTGCCCGAACGATTCATTACCGTAATTAATAAACTAGTGAACCTGGAACGCGACATTACATACCAAAAGAAAAGACACGCACGCACGCGCACGCACGCACGCACACACACACACACACACACACACACACACACACACACACACACACACACACACACACACACACACACACGCATGATGCAATTTGAGAGGGGGAGGAAGGTATTGTTCTTGTTAACACAAATCATGGCATATTATCCCTCCTATTGGGGGCAAATGAGAGTGAAAACAATGGCTTTATTCCCCAGCAAGCCCTTCGTCAATGTGAGCCAATCAACCACAACACACACACACACACACACACACACACAGATACACAAACACACATGCATGCCCGCACAACACACACACACACACACACACACACACACACACACACACACACACACACACACACACACACACACACACACACACACACACACACACACACACAAACAAGCGCCCGCACAGCACACATCTGTTTGCCTGCATGTAAAGCATGGCCCTGGGAGGAGGAAAAGCTGTGTAACCTGGAACCGAGAACATGAATGATGGTTTGGTTAGCTTACCTACATTACTGTGGTAAACCTGTGTGGGGGGGGGGGGGTTATGTGCCAGGACTGATTGGGGACTGATTGGGGTGATTGCCTCCAGCCGTGGGGTGGGAGTGAGGCTCTGGGTTAAAGAGCAGAGCCTGCCAGTGATTCTGGTTTGCTGGAGAGTTTCGTGCTTGTGTGTCCCGTGCCCATGAGAGGAGGACAGCTGCCTCCCTCTCAGCAGATATAGGGCCGGGGAGTCCGTACAGTCCACTTCGGTCATCACCCGCTCTCCAGCCAAGACCAGCGTCCGGCCCGCCGCCGTACGCTGCCAGCACCACCGACCAGCCGTTTATCCCCAGTCGGACGGTGCCTAGCTCAGACCCCGTGGGGGGGTCTCGCCGACGGGCGAGTTAAGTTTTAAGCCTTATCTTGTTTATGTTTGTTTGTTTATTTGGTTTGTTTATTTGGTTTATTTGTTTATTCTTCTTGTAGCCACAGATGATCCGGGGGGTCCTAGTAGGCGGCCAATTGTTCAGCAGGGGTTGTATCATTTTTTAGTGGTCTGTACAGACCATTGGTCAGTACCACTAGGGGGTGCTAAAGCGAATGGTCCGGACCAGTTGGTGTGGTCCGTCACTGTACCACAGACCACTAGTGTGGTCTGTCACGTGGTCCGTCAGTGTTCCTTCTCCTCTTAATGCATCGCAGTCAGCGTACAGACGCTCTGACCATGGTCCGGACCATCAGTGTGTGGTCAGTCAGGTGGTCAGTGTGGTCTGTCACGTGGTCCGTCAGCGTTCCTTCTCGTCACAATGCATCAGTCAGCGTACAGACGCTCTGACCATGGTCCGGACCACCAGTGTGTGGTCGGTCAGGTGGTCTGTCACGTAGGCTACGTGGTCCGTCAGTGTTAATTCTCCTCTTAATGCATTGCAGTCAGCGTACAGACGCTCTGACCATGGTCCGGACCACCAGTGTGTGGTCAGTCAGCTGGTCAGTGTGGTCTGTCACGTGGTCCGTCAGTGTTCCTTCTCGTCACAATGCATCAGTCAGCGTACAGACGCTCTGACCATGGTCCAGACCACCAGTGTGTGGTCGGTCAGGTGGTCTGTCACGTAGGCTACGTGGTCCGTCAGTGTTCATTCTCCTCTTAATGCATCAGTCAGCGTACAGACGCTCTGACCATGGTCCGGACCATCAGTGTGTGGTCGGTCAGCTGGTTGTGTGGTCTGTCACGTACGCTAGTACGTGGTCCGTCAGTGTTCATAATGCATTGTCAGTCAGCGTACAGACGCTCTGACCATGGTCCGGACCATCAGTGTGTGGTCGGTCAGCTGGTTGTGTGGTCAGTCACGTAGGTCCGTCCGTGTTCTTTGTCGTCAGGCATCGTCAGTCAGTGTACACGACCACTTGTCTTGATGTGTGGTGTGGTCCGTCATGTGTGCCTGTGGTCTGTCACGTAGCCTACGTGGTCCGTGTTCCTTCTCGTCTAAATGCATGCGTCAATGACCATCATTGTTGGGCATTTACTAACGTTACTAAGTAACGTTACTAAATTAATAATATCAATATAATAATATTAATAATGTAATGTTTACTGTTCTATTGACATATAATTGTCTAAATAAACAGACATAAGTTTGACTGGTATACAACATGCGTCCATCTTTATTTCTGACATGGAGTAACTGAGTGTCGCACAGTGAAACGTCATCAACAATGGCCGATGGCCTCAATGTAAACGTCCACTCGATATTACAAATGTAACCGAGCATTTTGGGTTCTTTATATATTGTTTATGGTGAAGAAATGAGTCAGAGACCGCTTGTTGTTGGGAGCTGCAGCCACTCATTTACTTGGTCAGGGGCGAGAGAGATACAGAGAGTGAACCAACTGTCCACTTCCTCTTCCGGACTTCACAATAAGAGTACACAATAACATACAGAACAGTCTGTTACAATAATAATAATAATAATAATAATAATAATAATAATAATAATAATAATAATAATAATAATAAAAAATAAAAAATAGTGAATCATCAAATATAATTATATAGATTATTAGGCTATATGACTGCTGTGATATGACAATATTAAGCTTTGATGTTTGATTATTTAAGCTACATACAGAACACACAAGTTAAAGCAAAAGACATCCTTATGACTATGAGCCAAATACATGCCAGTTGCTGTTATGGAAATCACTCTCTATACTTTGTTGTCTGTTGAGATTATATGTATCATAGGCTTATCAACCAATATAATGGTAATTTATGATCAATTTATGATCAAAAGGATATTGGTGTTGTAAGTATCCCACTCTGAGTTAGATTTTTAAGGCAGTTTTATTGAATGAAAACAAGACTTCCACAGATGCTTCCCTGTTATTTCCATATATATTATATGGATATATGTTATATGCCATGGTCCAAGGCCTTACAGCAGCATAAATTAATTTCCCTTACACATCTTAGCACTAATGACGAACAGGAAATGGAAAATCTTGTACATGAAAATGGACCTTTAAAAACATCCGAAAGAATTGAACAAAAGAAAGAACAGTAGCATACACCTTTATTTCCAGAATGCATTTGGGTAAAAAAAAAAAAGGGGGGGGGGGTTGATTTGAGTTTGAGTTTGAGTTTATTTGATTCTTGCTCACAGTATTCACTGAATAAAAGCAGAATTTACACACAGAACTGTTAAGATCTAGCTAAAAACAAGAAAATAGATTATAAAAATAGATTACATATCACAGGTCAGGTCACATTTTCAGGACATAGAAACACAATAATACATCAAACACAGACATAAAAGTCTCTTAAGACTGAGTGTTAAAGAGTCTCACAGGAGTGGGCAGGGTTGCTGTTCTCAGGCGTTTTGTCCTGGCCAAGAAGGTCATGAGCTGTCTGCCACTCCGCAGTGTCCGGCCAGTGCAGCTGGCTCTGTCCTGTGGGAGCAGGTCGTGCAGTGGGTGATGTGTGTTCATCATGTCCTTGACCAGTTTTATTGCTGCCTCTTCTCTCCTGCTTTGTAGGGATGGGAGTTGAGGCTGAATCAGATTGCCTCTGGAGATGATTTTGATGGCTCTCCTTTGCACTCTCTCCAGTTGTGCTGTCTGTTTTTTGTTGCATCCCACTAGGACTCCTCCATATTCCAGACAAGGCCTGGGTGGTATAGATGGTCACCAGATCTTCACAGGGTAGGCCTTGCCTGGCTAGCACAGTCAGGAAGTGTAACCTTTTTGAAGCTTTCTTGACTGACTGTTCCACTTGAGTGTTGCCGCTGAGGTCATTGTCCAGGTGGAAACCAAGATATTTGGTTGTGGTGACGATGGGAACCTCCTGTCCTCCCAGGAAGAGAGGGGGCAGCTGCAGAGGGTTTTTGGAGAAACAAATTCTCATCTCCACAGACTTCTTTCCATTCAGCTCCATGTTATCTGCAGCCCATTCATCCAGCTGCTTGGCCTCCATCTCCATTGACCTGTCGCTGTAGATGTTGGTCAGTGGTATGGCCCGGGAAAGACCGGCCATACCATCAGCATACCCAGTGTCCAGAGTGTCGCTGAAGGCTGTTTTTCGGATTGACATGTACAGGAGGAATAAGTACTGTATGGGGAGGCCACCCCTCCTTGCGGCACACCAGACATTACCTCTGTCCAGGAGCTATAGGTGTCGTTGGCCTTTACCCTCTGGCTCCTTCCTGTGGTGTAGCTGTGTAACCAGGCCAGGAGTCTTGGGCACAGATTCATGTCGACCAGGTGTTGTAGCAGCTTAGCATGGTCCACTCTGTCAAAAGCCTTTGACATGTCGGCTAGCAACACTCTCACCACTGTCGGCTGTTTGGAATCTGTAGCCAATCATTTCAAGTGTAAAATTACTTTATGCAGTCAATTGAGAAGTGTTCAAAGTACTTTTGAAGAGAAGTTGGTTTAACTAACTGAACTACCGGTAATTAGTTTTCATTTCATTTCATTTTTTTATTTGTTCCTGTCATGAAAATGCACAATAGTACAATATAAATTTGGTCACACAATACATCAAAATACATGTTTGAAATCAATGCTTTTCATGACTGAAAAGGAGCAGAAAGAAGAATATAATTCTTATTTTGTATCTGAAAATTCTTATTTTGTATCTTTGAACACAAAGAATCTTAAATGGTCTGTCATTTACAGATACCTACACCATCAACACCGTGATTACAACAACATAAACAAAAATAACCTATAAAAAAAAGATTGCAACCTTAAATCAAATAAAACTAACATCCAATTAAGTTTCAAGTGCATAATGTCTAATTTGTCTCTCTTTATAAAAACTTTTTTAACTGAAAAATACTTGTACAACCCATTAGGTCCTTCTGTTGAGAATTCCAAAGTTTTACACCAATAACAGAAATACACATTTGTTTTAAAGTGGTCCGAGTAGCTTGATGCTTAAAATCAAATCTCCTCCTGTGACTTTCATCTTCTGAGGTAAACAAACAATTTTTGCATGTTCTCTGGCAATACCCTATTTTTGGCTTTAAACATATAACTAATAATGTCTGCAGTTCTATTATCTCATTAAGTTTAAATAACCCTAACTTAATAAATAAACTATTAGTATGTTCTCTAAATTCAACTTTGTGAATGATTCTAACTGCTCTTTTCTGTAATAAAAACAATGGCATTATATTGCTTATATATGAGCTACCCACACTTCAACACAATAACTAAAATAGGGCAGTATAAGTGAACAGTACAACATTCTCATTGTGTTACAATCTAACACATTAGCTTTGTTCAAAATAAAAATATTCTTTGACACCTTTTTTTTAACATAATGATATATGGGATTTCCATGTACATTTTTCATCCATTGTAACTCCCAAAAACCTAAACTCAGAAACTTGCTCAATGTTAACTCCATCAATAGATAGTGAGACTTCATCCTTTCTTTTATTAGCAAAAACCATGAACTTAGTTTTTTCAAATTTAACGATAACTTATTTTCATCAAACCAAGATTTAAGTTTAGCCATTTCATTTCCAATATTTTCAATTTTCAATAGCCATCAACAAAAGCACAGCAGCTCACAGTATGAATGAATGAACTGCCCCTAATCAGACACACAGAGTGGTGGCATAACTAACAAGACCAACAAGGACATCCAAACAA
Source organism: Poromitra crassiceps (assembly GCF_964638095.1). Taxonomy (NCBI): domain Eukaryota; kingdom Metazoa; phylum Chordata; class Actinopteri; order Beryciformes; family Melamphaidae; genus Poromitra; species Poromitra crassiceps. Next base: position 56,364 of record NW_028151684.1, on the reverse strand, counting down.
GTTCTGACAGAGAGCAATGTCATTAGACCACATTGGACAAATACATTTGCATATTTCTCCCCGCTTGTTCCTTCCAAACTTTTTACATGAAAGTAACTAACCAAAATAAATGAGTGGTGGGTGGAAATAATAATTAGTCTATTCTTATTGAAACATGCAGTTTTGAAACATTCAATGAAGATAAATTAAAAATAGACTATGACTCGACACCCTAAGTGATACACACATGTTATGGGAGTGGTATATATACCCCTTACATCGATTTCCGTGTTAGTAGAATGGTTAGTTCCTTGCTCTGCTCTCCCCTAGGAGCGCTGGCTCCGCGGTAATGCCACGAACAGCTGTATCGCGCAGTAAATCTCTGTTTTCTCATTTTTGTACATCAATTTATTGGGGGGGGGGCACATTTTATCAGGCTTAAATATTGGGGGGGATTTGTCGTGACGGACCACGTGTGACAGACCACATGACCGACCACACATAGAGGAGAAGGAACACTGACAGACCACGTAGCATACGTGACAGACCACACTGACTGACCACACACTGGTGGTCCGGACCATGGTCAGAGCGTCTGTACGCTGACTGCAATGCATTAAGAGGAGAATTAACACTGACGGACCACGTAGCCTACGTGACAGACCACCTGACCGACCACACACTGGTGGTCCGGACCATGGTCAGAGCGTCTGTACGCTGACTGATGCATTGTGACGAGAAGGAACACTGACGGACCACGTGACAGACCACACTAGTGGTCTGTGGTACAGTGACGGACCACACCAACTGGTCCGGACCATTCGCTTTAGCACCCCCTAGTGGTACTGACCAATGGTCTGTACAGACCACTAAAAAATGATACAACCCCCTCTCCAATTGTTCCAAGGGGGTCAGTGTCATATTTGTTTGCTCTTTGCTTGCTGTGCATAACCCGGGCGGTTTGGGGTAGCCCTGTGTGGAATGTTTGCTCTTTGCTTGCTGTGCATAACCCGGGCGGTTTGGGGTAGCCCTGTGTGGAAATGTAGCCTAATTGCTGTGTAGCTACTGCATCTATTGCACGCTAACCGTGCCTTTGGAGTTTCTCACGTGTGCTGTGTGTGCATAATCATTGGCCTGTTGTGGCCCAGTTTGCAGTGATTTCATCTTCATGTGTGTAGTGGTGTTGCCTTATGATAGACCCCAAGGGACCGTTGGGAAGCGTATTTGATACTCACCTGTGATCACCTCTGTGTTTTACTCTGTTGCCAATAGCCTGTAATAATAAAGCTATCTATTTTTATATACTCCTGAGATTTGTGTTGCTTGCCTCCGTCAGAGCCCTTTCCGGGCTGGTTTATTACACTGGTGGCAGCGGTGGGATTTAATTTGAACCAGTCCCACTATGACGGAGGGCGACGCACAAATCCCAGCGAGCTCATCAGCTGAGCTGAACCACACACCTGCGTTAAATCAGCACCCTTCCTCCACTATGAATACCGCACGCCCTGTGTTTATGCCCGAGACTTTTACTGGCATTGGGCGAGAGTGGTCGGATTGGGTAGGTCAATTTGAAATAGCTGCGGAGGTGAATCACTGGAATGAGGATTTGAGGCTCAAATTTATGTCTCTGTTATTGGCCGGCCGGGCTCAAGATATCTATAATGGTCTCTCTCCAGAGTCCCGCGCGGATTATGCACAGCTGAAAGACGCATTGGGGAGATGCTTAGAGCCCTGTGACAGTGCTGATTGGAACAGGGCGAGTTTTCTCGCCCGGCGGCGCTTGCACAATGAGAGCGCACGAGAATTTGGTAATGCATTACGCAGATTGATAATTAAATCATACCCCAATGCAGACACCGATACTCGCGATCTTTTTGCTAGATACCACTTCATTGGGCATGTTGGCAGTGGGGAGTTGCGTGTGAACCTTCGTAGCGCCAAGCCCCTCACTTTAGAGACTGCAATTAATCTCGCATCAGAACTTGAGCTTATTAGGAGCCTGGAACACACCCGCCTTGACCCTGATGCAAAAGTACGCGGGGTTATAGAAAAATCCCCAAGTGACAAACAGATGGAGCTGCTTTTGGGAGTAGTTGAGGGACTGCGCCAAGAAGTTAAAACATTACAGAGCACTGTGCAGTCCATTAAAACACCTGTTGATAGGGCCACAGTCACTACTTATGTACGTCCTGGCGCGTCAGCTCCCCGTACACAGAGCAGCTGGGGGCCCAATCGGGGGGAGGTGTGTTGGGAGTGCGGCTGTAATAGACATCTGCGGCGAGACTGTCCCTATCTGGCATGCACAGCAGGCCAAATGCCCGCCCCCTTTCCTTCTGCTGTCAAGATGGCCTTGTCGAACCAGAATGAGTCTGCCATGTATCTCCGTGCTAAAATAGGTGGGTTAGATTCTTATGTGTTAGTAGACACAGGGGCTAACGCCTCTATTATCCCCAAATCAATATGGTTGAAACTGACTAATGGGGGGGAGTTAATGGAGTATGCTGGTGATGCATCTGCCGCCAATGGGGGTCCCATGTGTGTAGTGGGGCGGTGGCAGACTATTTGCCAATTTGAGTCCTTGGCCCTGGTCACAGAGTTTTTGGTGGCTGATGTTCCAACACCAGACATATTACTGGGTTTCGATTTTTTGTCCAAATTTGGGGCTGTTGTTGATATGGGTAAACAATGCTGCCATCTGCTGGGGAAAAAGTTTCCACTAGTCTCTGCCCCTGATGTAGTTACACCACAGGTGGTGACTGTTCACACAGACACCATTGTGCCCGCCCGTAGTGAATTTATAATTTCAGGGGCTGTTGAAGGGCTCCCCGGGGCATGTACTACTGGTATGATGGAGCCTTTGGCCTCTATATCTAAACACTGTGATATCTTCGTAGCCAGAGTCATTTGTAGTGTGAAGCAGGGTTTAGTGCCTGTCAGAGTAATTAATGTCACAGACGACCCCCTCACCTTAAAACAGGGCATGAAAATTGGCAAATTGTTCTCTGATATAACCATTATGGATGGTGCAGTCGACAGTGGGCAAGGGGTTTCCACCACATGCCCTTGGTCAGGTGATTCCTTGCTCAGGGAGTTTGGTTTGGACGAGAAGGGCCTCACTCCTGTCCAAGTGCAGTCTGCTCGTGACCTCCTGCACAGGCATGTTTCGGTCTTCAGCACTGGCGACACTGACCTAGGGAGAACTCATCTTACAACACACCAAATTGACACTGGCGATGCAAGACCTATTAAGATGGGGCCCCGAAGAGTTCCCCTGCATATCCAACAGGAGGTTTCAGACCATATAAAACAGATGCAGGGAAATGGGATCATACGGCCCTCATGTAGCCCCTGGGCCGCACCAATTGTGCCAGTGCGAAAGAAGGGAGGTGCCCTTAGATTCTGTGTGGATTATAGGAAACTCAATGATGTCACTGCAAAAGATGCTTACCCCCTCCCCAGAATTGACGATGCTCTGGATAGCCTAGCCAATGCCACCCTGTTTTCCACCCTCGACCTTGCCAGTGGTTACTGGCAGGTCGAGGTTGATCCTAAGGACAGGCCCAAAACAGCCTTTGCCACTAGACAGGGACTGTTTGAGTTTAATGTCCTGAGCTTTGGCTTGTGTAACGCGCCTAGCACGTTTCAAAGGCTTATGGACTTGGTATTAGCAGATCTACAATGGACCACATGTTTAGTCTATTTAGATGACATTATTGTTTTTGGCCGCACTTTTACAGAGCATCTCACTCGTTTGGATGAGGTTCTGTCAAAGCTGTGTGCCGCTAATTTAAAAGTCAAGCCGTCCAAATGCAACCTTTTCTCCACCCAAGTAAAGTATCTAGGTCATATAATCTCTGCACAGGGGATCAGGGCAGACCCTGCTAAAGTGGAGAGTGTGCGGGAGTGGCCAGTACCAAGAACTCAGACGGAGGTAAAAAGCTTTGTGGGGTTAGCGTCTTATTACCGGCGGTTTGTAAAGGGGTTTGCAGACATAGCCCGCCCCTTGCACCGGCTGACGGAAATGGGAAAGCGATTTAGGTGGGGGGATGACTGCCAGCAGGCCTTCATACAGTTAAAGTCCAGCTTGACTACAGCCCCAGTGCTGGCATACCCCGACCCCCAAAAGAGCTTTATCCTAGATACAGACGCTAGCGATGCTGGGATAGGGGCAGTACTGTCACAGGAGGAGGGTGGCGTAGAACGCGTAGTGGCGTATGCCAGCAGGGCATTAACTAAGGAAGAGCGCCGCTATGCCACCACTAAGAAGGAGCTTTTAGCCATGGTAGCGTTTACAAAGTATTTTAAACATTACTTACTGGGGAAGGAGTTTGTTTTGCGCACCGACCATGGCTCCTTACGGTGGTTGCATAATTTCCAGGGTTTAGAGGGGCAGCTAGCTCGGTGGGTGGAGCAGCTGGCTAATTTTAATTATAAAATTGTCCATCGCCCTGGAAAACAACATATTAATGCAGACGCTTTGTCTCGGCTGCCAGCCTTCCTGGAGGGGGCTCGTGCCCTGCCGGTAGCTGCTGAGTTTCCACCCATACAGCAGGTGCCAACCACGTCAGTACGTGCAGTCAGAGCGAGGGAGCGAGGGTCCCCTGAGTTAGATTTAGGGGATGAATTGGCTCAAGCTCAGCAGGAGGATGAAGACATTAGGCAAATCCTTCAACTTAAAGGGGGTGTTGGAGCGGGGCAGGTAGACCTGCAGGGCGAGCCAGGTCTGAGGAAATACGCCCCTGTATGGGACCAACTTCACATACAGGATCGCTGGTTGGTTCGTGTCCCACCCCCCAATTCTGATGCAGCCTCTAGGGTTCAAGTTGTGTTGCCTAGGTCAATGGTGTCAGCTGTTTTGGCCATTGTTATGTGACCAGCTCTCCTCCTCCTCCTCTTCTTCTCTCTCTCTCTGATCTCAACTACTCTCTCTCTCTCTCCCCCCTCCCTCTGGTGTTTCTGCTCTAATCACCTGAGCAGGAACACCTGGAGTTGATCAGCCCTGCAGGGTTAAATGGAGGCTGGAGTAGAGAGCAGGCAGATCTCTCTCTGACCCACACATGCTCACAGCAGCTCCTGGAGAGGAATCTCTTCTCTCCAGTGGTGACTTTTCTTTGTTACTTTCTTTGTTATTTTGGTTTAGGCTGGAGTCCCCGGTAGTCCTGTTTTCGGTTTAGTTATAGGTTAACTCTTCTTGTTTTTAGGTTTATACTGGCTCCAACGGCCCAAAGGGGTTGGCCCAGGCCCTTTTTGATGAGTTTGGCCGGATCTCCAGTCTGTTTGGTTTGTATTATTTGTGACTTTGAATATTTTTGGGTTTATTTAAATAAATATTCTTTACCAATTTGCAACCTTGTCTGGCGTCCTTAATATGTTTTGGTCTTCTGTTGAGCCATTTGTTGACATGCTTGAAGGCCGTAACATATTATGGGGGCTCGTCCAAACTTTTTTGTGATCCATGCGTAATCCCATTGTTTCATCTTTTTAGGGAGCGCTGTTTTTCCGTGCTGGCGTTGTGCGGTTTTTGTGCTGGTGGCTCTGATTCCTTGGGCCTCGGTGCTGTAGCTGATTTTGCGGTGGGTACTGTGATTGCAAGCTGTGTCAGTAACGTTTTTTCCATGTGTCTAGTATGACATGTGTGTGTTGCTGGGCACTTTGTTTTTTCGCTAAAGTACCTTACAGGCACGCAGTTACTTTTTGATCACAATTTGTGTTAAAGCAATTATTTTTCCTCCACTTATTGAGCGTTACGTGTGTTAACAGTGTGGAGTGTTGCTTGAACATTTGGTAGGCTATTGGTGCGCTATTTTTTTCGGCTTTAGTGCCTGTTGCTTGTTTGGCAAGCTTTTGCGCGCACGCGTGGCGGACGCCGCTGATATTGCTGCTGTGTGTGGGCAGTGATTTTCTATTTTGTGTGCTGCTATTTTTGAGCTGTGTCGAGTATCAGGCTTATTTACACCTGGTTTTTGGAGCTGACGGGGACACAATTTTTGAAGTCTAGTCCAGATCATGGGAGACTTTGATTTAGAGGAGTTTGTGGGACAACCAACACTTGGGGTTTTTCAAAAGTGCAAAAAAGATGATTTGATTGCTATTGCCGGACATTTCGGCATCACTGTTTCAAAGCAATCAAACAAGCAAACGATCAAAACATAGCTGTTTTCCATGTTAACTAAGAAGGAGCTTTTGCCTTGTGCGTCGCCAGAGGATAAGCAGTCTCCGGCGGGGGTGCATGGTCCAGGGGAGGCGGTCCGAATTAAGGAATTAGATCTTGAGATGCGCCGTTTAGCATTGCAGGAGAAGGAGATGGAGATGAATTTGGAACTTCGGAGGATGGAGGAGGAAACTAAAAGACAGCAGTTACACGTACAGGAGCTTGAATTGCAGCGAGCTTCCTCCTCCACTACATCCGAACACCGGTCAGAATCTCGTCGATCTGATGAGTTTGATGTGAATCGCTGCATTCGCATGGTTCCTCCTTTTAGTGGGAAAGATGTGGATAAGTATTTCGTCCTGTTTGAGCGTGTTGCAGTAACATTAAAATGGCCCAAACACATCTGGCCTCTGCTTCTCCAGTGCGTGCTTACCGGTAAAGCGCAGGAGGCGTATGCATCCTTGTCTCCTGAATCAAGTCTTGACTATGAACATGTCAAGATCGCTGTGCTTCGAGCGTATGAGTTGGTTCCTGAGGCGTATCGGCAGAAATTTCGCCGGTTCAAGAAAATGGAAAACCAAACGTATGTTGAGTTTGGCCGTGAGAAAGAAGCTCTGTTTGATCGCTGGTGCCACTCTAAAAATGTAACTGATTTTGACAAACTCCGTGATCTGTTACTGGTGGAGGAGTTTAGAAACTGTTTACCAGATAAAATTGCTACTTATATCAATGAGCAAAAAGTTTCCAAACTGTCTGAGGCAGCTGTCCTTGCAGATGAGTATGTACTCACTCACAGGGAGACGTTTGAGAGGGGTCATTTCTCCTCTGAGCGTAATGTCCAGATGTCCAAATCTTCTTTTTTCCCAGCTAGGCAAAGTGGAGAGTGGGAAGGAAAGCCTAGTGGTAAAGAGGGGGTGGGGGCTAAGGACAGGCCTGTTTGCGCTTACTGTAAGAAGCGGGGTCACACCATGAGTACTTGTTTTGCTCTCGACAGTAAGAACAGAAATAAGTCCTCAAAAGCAATTGTTCTGATGAAAACAGAATTCCCACCCAGAGCAGTGACAGCAGTGAAAGTTGAAATCCCACCCAGTCTACCTGTTCCGGTGAGTCCTGATCAAGTGTTTGCTCCTTTCATCATGAAGGGGTGTGTTTCTCTGACGGATGGAGGGCCCACAATGCCTGTCACCATCTTGAGAGACACTGCAGCTTCCCAGTCAGTCATTTTGGGGAATGTATTGCCGTTCTCAGAGAAATCCTCTGTCAGGTCTGAGGCTTTAGTCCAGGGGTTTGGGATGGAGTTTGTGGGGGTTCCCCTGCATTTCATTTACCTGGATTCAGACCTAGTTAAGGGGCGCGTGAAGGTGGGGGTTCGTTCTGAGTTCCCAATAGAAGGCGTGTCTTTTATTTTGGGCAACGATTTGGCTGGGGGTAAAGTGCTTGTTAATCCTGAGGTTACGGCTGTGCCTCTGTCTGAGCATCCAGATGAGTTGGAACTCAAATTTCCCAAAGTCTTTCCTGTCTGTGCTGTGACCCGTGCGATGGCAAAAAAGCAGAAAGAGGATTTATCTGGGATGGAGGAGGAAGTGGAGTTGACTGATAGCTTCATGGCTAGTTTTGATCAGCTCACTTCACCTCCTGTTTCTCCTCCGGTTCAGAGTGCCTCTCCGGTGTCTTCTAATTCACCTCCGGTTGTTTTTCCTCCTCCTGTGAGTGAGCCAGGCTCGGACATGTCACAGGAACAGCTTGTTGTTGAGCAAAAACGAGATCCGTCTCTAACCTCACTTTTTGAGGCTGTTGTTCCAGTGGATGATGTAGAGAAGATGCCCACTCGTTATTTTTTGAAAGGAGAGGTGCTCATGCGGAAATGGACACCGTTGCGCATATCCACAGAGGATGACTGGGGTATTGTGAACCAAATTGTAGTCCCACAGACCTACAGAAGTGAAATTCTGAAATTGGCTCATGATAATCCACTTGCTGGCCATTTGGGGGTAAACAAAACTTTTGATCGTGTCTTGCGATGTTTTTTCTGGCCGGGGCTAAAAGGGGACGTGAGGCAACATTGTAAAACATGTCATATCTGCCAGGTCGCTGGTAAACCAAATCAAGCCATCCCTCCGTACCCGCTCTATCCAATACCAGTTGTTGGTGAGCCGTTTGAACGCGTAATTGTGGACTGTGTTGGGCCACTTCCCCGCACAAAGAAACCAGTTCCTTTTACCAATTATGTGTTCTGCGACTCGTTTTCCTGAAGCCATTCCTTTGCGTAAGATTACTGCCCCTGTGATCGTGAAGGCTTTGGTGAAATTCTTTTCAATGTTTGGGTTACCCAAAGTGATACAAACTGATCAAGGCTCAAATTTCATGTCGCGAGTTTTTGCGCAGGTTATGAAGCAACTTGATGTCACTCACTGTTGGTCAAGCGCATACCACCCAGAAAGTCAGGGGGCAATTGAACGCTTTCACCAGACTTTAAAGTCTATGCTTCGGGCTTACTGTCTGGAGTTTGAAAAGGACTGGGACGAGGGGGTTCACCTACTCCTTTTTGCGTCTCGTGAGGTGGTGCAGGAGTCCTTGGGCTTCAGTCCGGCGGAGCTCGTGTTTGCACATACGGTGCGCGGGCCTCTTAAACTCTTGCAAGAGAAGTGGCTGGGTGACAGTGAACCGCAAAACTTGCTTGACTATGTTTGTAATTTTCGCTTCAAACTTCATCGTGCTTGCGAATTGGCAAGGCAGAACATGGCTGTCGCGCAGTCCAGAATGAAGAGATGGTTTGACAAAAACGCTAAAACCAGGAGTTTTGCTCCAGGAGATAAGGTTTTGGTGTTGTTGCCCATACTTGGTTCTGCACTGCAGGCACGTTACACTGGTCCTTATCTTGTCAAAGAGAAGATTAATGACCGAGACTACATTATTGCCACTCCGGAGCGCAGGCGGCGAAATAGGCTATGTCATATTAACATGCTGAAACCTTATCTGGACAGGGAGGCTGACCTGTCATGTCCTGTCGGGGCTGAGGAGCTGTCCAGTGCTGAAAGTCAAAAGACCGGGGTGGTTCTGGCGCTGTCCAGCGCGGAACGTCCTGAATCCCAGGCTGATTCACTGTTGCCTGATGTCGAAACCGATGACGTGGCTGGTTTGTCCAGTGCTGTTGTTCATGGACGACTGAAAAATTCCGAAAGGTTGACTAAACTTGATAACTGTTTTGCACATTTGATTCCATGTCAGCGCGAGGATGTGGTCAGTCTAATTGAATCTCATTTGTCTCTGTTTTCAGACGTGCCAAGCCAAACCCATGTATTACAACATGACATTGATGTGGGGGATTCACCGCCGATAAAACAACATGCGTATAGGGTGAATCCTGATAAACGTGTCCGTCTGCAGAGGCAGGTGAATTATATGCTGGAGAACGGCATAGCCGTACCGAGCTTGAGTTCTTGGAGTTCACCGTGCCTCTTAGCTAACAAAGCTGATGGCTCAGACCGATTTTGCACCGATTTTCGTAAAGTAAATGGAGTCACAAAGCCTGATTGTTTTCCACTTCCCCGGGTCGAGGATTGTGTAGACCATGTCGGCAGTGCCAGTTATGTCACAAAACTGGACATGTTAAAAGGATATTGGCAGGTGCCGCTCACTCCCCGGGCAAAAGAGATTTGTGCATTTGTGACTCCTGATGCTTTCCTTGAGTATACGGTAATGCCTTTTGGCGTGCGTAATGCCCCGCTACATTTCAACGCTTGGTCAACACAGTCTTGTCAGGGTTGCCAGGCTGTGAAGCTTATCTGGACGACATTGTGGTTTTTTCCACATCTTGGGATGACCACATTCAGCAGCTTCATGCTGTGTTTGGGAGGCTGCGCGACGCCAATCTCACACTTAACCTTGCAAAGTGTGAGTTTGGTCAGGCTACTGTGACGTACTTGGGCAAAATTGTGGGTCGAGGCCAAGTTAAACCGGTGTACTCCAAGGTTGAGGCTGTTGTGTCGTTCCCTGCTCCTGTTTCTAGACGCAGTCTGATGCGTTTTTTGGGCATGGCAGGCTACTACAGGGGTTTTTGTAAAAACTTTTCGAGCGTAGCGGCTCCGCTCACTGATATGTTAAGCCCAAAGGTGCGTTACCGATGGTCTCCATCTTGTCAGTCTTCATTTGAGAGTGTGAAGGCTTTGCTGATAAATGCACCTGTGCTTGCGGCGCCTGTGTTTGAGCGGCCGTTTAAACTTGCTGTTGATGCAAGTGATGTAGGAGCCGGTGCTGTCCTCCTGCAAGATGGAGATGATGGCGTGGAGCACCCGGTCTCGTACTACTACAAGAAATTTAACCGGCATCAACGGGCGTACGCTGTAATAGAGAAAGAGGCTCTTGCTCTTTTGTTAGCTCTGACACACTTTGAAGTGTACGTCGGCTCGGCTGGTGCGCCTACTGTGATTTATACGGACCACAATCCTCTCGTTTTCATTAATCAGATGCGTAATTCGAACCGACGGCTTATGCGCTGGTCACTGTTCCTACAGGCGTTCAACGTGGAGGTCAGACATATTAAAGGCAAGGATAATGTCCTGGCTGACACGTTGTCGCGCTGTTGGATGGACTGAATAGCCTCCGTCGCGTTCGGCTATTCACCATCTTGGGGGTGGGGGTGTTATGTGACCAGCTCCCCTCCTCCTCCTCTTCTTCTCTCTCTCTCTGATCTCAACTACTCTCTCTCTCTCTCCCCCCTCCCTCTGGTGTTTCTGCTCTAATCACCTGAGCAGGAACACCTGGAGTTGATCAGCCCTGCAGGGTTAAATGGAGGCTGGAGTAGAGAGCAGGCAGATCTCTCTCTGACCCACACATGCTCACAGCAGCTCCTGGAGAGGAATATCTTCTCTCCAGTGGTGACTTTTCTTTGTTACTTTCTTTGTTATTTTGGTTTAGGCTGGAGTCCCCGGTAGTCCTGTTTTCGGTTTAGTTATAGGTTAACTCTTCTTGTTTTTAGGTTTATACTGGCTCCAACGGCCCAAAGGGGTTGGCCCAGGCCCTTTTTGATGAGTTTGGCCGGATCTCCAGTCTGTTTGGTTTGTATTATTTGTGACTTTGAATATTTTTGGGTTTATTTAAATAAATATTCTTTACCAATTTGCAACCTTGTCTGGCGTCCTTAATATGTTTTGGTCTTCTGTTGAGCCATTTGTTGACATGCTTGAAGGCCGTAACAGCCATGTTACATAATGCCATCACCGGGGGGCATTTGGGGATTCAGAAATTGCAGGCGAAAGTAAAGGATCGCTTTTATTGGGTCGGTTGGTTTGGGGATGTGAAGAAGTGGTGCAGGGAGTGTGTCGACTGTGCATCCCGTAAAGATCAGGGGCGGCCCCCTTGTGCTCCTCTGGTTCCTTCATCAGTCCCATCCCGGCCTTATGAGCGTATTGCACTGGATGTGCTGGGTCCCCTACCAGAAACCCCAAAAGGGAGCAAGTATGTTCTGGTTATTGGTGATTATTTTTCTAAGTGGACGGAAGCTTTCCCCATGCCCAACCAGGAGGCTCGCACCATTGCCCGTATTTTGGCAGAGGAATGGGTGTGTCGGTTCGGTGCCCCTCGTAGTATTCACTCCGACCAGGGAAGAAATTTTGAGTCCAATTTGTTTAAGGAGCTGTGTGGGTTATTGGATATTAACAAAACCCGCACATCCCCTTACCATGCTCAGTCTGACGGTATGGTCGAGAGATTTAATCGCACCTTGTTGTCCATGTTGTCCCTGTTCGTAAATGATAATCAATTGAATTGGGATGCTTTGCTGCCGTATGTCATGATGGCTTATCGGAGTAGTGTTCACACTAGCACCGGCTTCACACCCTATAAGGTTCTGTTCGGTCGAGAGATCATCTTGCCTGTTGATGTGATGCTAGGAGTGGCCGCTCAAGACAAGTTCACTTCGGTTAGTGATTATGTAAACAGAACTGCAGATACCCTCTCTACTGTGGTGGAGGCAGTGAAACGACATCAGGCTAAGGCCTCAAAACACCAAAAGGCTGCCTATGATTTCCGTGCCAATTTTCAATATTACTCAGCAGGAGAGTTGGTGTGGGTACAAAATAAGGCAAGGAAACGAGGGCTGTGCCCTAAATTGCAAAGACGATATAGGGGGCCTTATAAAGTCCTTGACAGGGTTACAGATGTGTTATATCGTTTGGCATTGGAAGAAGGGGGGCCCGAATGTGTGATCCACTTCAATAGACTCAAACCTTTCATTGCTGGTTCAATTGCAGAGACTCCGGCGGCTCCAGCCGCCGGAGTCTCTGCAATTGAACCAGCAAGAATAATAGCAAGAATAATAGACCCTTTTCACAACAACCATTTTGAGGTGGTAAAGCAGGAAGTATAGCAGGTGTAACCATACCATTAATGATGGTTCCATTCCATTCAGGTGTCCAAGTGCCATAGCCCTCATCAATGTTATTGGTTACACCTGCTTTACTTCCTACTTTACCACCTCAAAACGGGTGCTGTGAAAAGGGCCTATGGGGAAGTCATGGCATGCATACACAAAGTCATCAAATCTGATGACTGTATTGTATTCCTGGCACTCAACCTGTAGAAGCCTGAGCTTCAGCAACACAAGGCAAAAAAATGTAAACGTTGTCTGTCTATCTGTCTGTCTGTCTGTCTGTCTGTCTGTCTGTCTGTCTGTCTGTGTGTCTGTGTCTCTCTGTCTGTCTGTCTGTTTTTATGTCTCTCTGTCTGTCTGTCTGTCTCTGTCTGTCTGTCTCTGTCTGTCTGTCTGTCTGTCTGTCTGTCTGTCTGTGTTGCTGAATGCTGCCAAGTGCCAAATGTCTTTTTTTTGGGATCTTTGGATGTTTTCATATCCAGGCTACTTGAAGGACTTTTGTTATACTTATAGTATAGTGTATACTATATTGTGATCCTTCAGCTACACTTTAAACTTTGAAGGGATCCATCCATGTTTACATTTTGTATTTTATACAGCAATATTTTTTTTATGGGCTAGGCCTGTATTTATTTTCGTTTGCTCTGCTGCTACCATTCAAAAACTTGGAGTGTTATTTTTTTTACTTGTTCTATTTTACCTATATATCATGATCCTGATTTGGCTGCTGCACTTTAAACTAGAAGTTTTACATTTTGGATTTTTTTTTTTTTTTTTTTCCAAAATCAGACTTGAAACCAGAGAGGCTGAATACCGCACTGAGTCAATGCGGTCTTAGCCTCTCTGGTCTCAACACTCTGTCTGATTTTGGATTTTTTTTTTTTTTTCCAAAATCAGACTTGACACCAGAGAGGCTGAATACCGCACTGAGTCAATGCGGTCTTAGCCTCTCTGGAGTCAACACTGTCTGATTTTGGATTTTTTTTTTTTTTTTCCAAAATCAGACTTGACACCAGAGAGGCTGAATACCGCACTGAGTCAATGCGGTCTTAGCCTCTCTGGTCTCAACACTCGGTCTGATTTTGGATTTTTTTTTCCCCCTCCAAAATCAGACTTGACACCAGAGAGGCTGAATACCGCACTGAGTCAATGCGGTCTTAGCCTCTCTGGTCTCAACACTCTGTCTGATTTTGGATTATTATAATTTTTTTTTCAAAATCAGACGACACCAGAGAGGCTGAATACCGCACTGAGTCAATGCGGTCTTAACCTCTCTGGTGTCAACACTCTGTCTGATTTTGGATTTTTTTTTTTTTTTTTCCAAAATCAGACTTGACACCAGAGAGGCTGAATACCGCACTGAGTCAATGCGGTCTTAGCCTCTCTGGAGTCAACACTGTCTGATTTTGGATTTTTTTTTTTTTTTTCCAAAATCAGACTTGACACCAGAGAGGCTGAATACCGCACTGAGTCAATGCGGTCTTAGCCTCTCTGGTCTCAACACTCTGTCTGATTTTGGATTTTTTTTTTTTTTCCAAAATCAGACTTGACACCAGAGAGGCTGAATACCGCACTGAGTCAATGCGGTCTTAGCCTCTCTGGTCTCAACACTCTGTCTGATTTTGGATTTTTTTTTTTTTTTTTTTTTCCAAAATCAGACTTGACACCAGAGAGGCTGAATACCGCACTGAGTCAATGCGGTCTTAGCCTCTCTGGTCTCAACACTCTGTCTGATTTTGGATTTTTTTTTTTTTTTCCAAAATCAGACTTGACACCAGAGAGGCTACCGCACTGAGTCAATGCGGTCTTAGCCTCTCTGGTCTCAACACTCTGTCTGATTTTGGATTTTTTTTTTCCCCTCCAAAATCAGACTTGACACCAGAGAGGCTGAATACCGCACTGAGTCAATGCGGTCTTAGCCTCTCTGGTCTCAACACTCTGTCTGATTTTGGATTTTTTTTTTTTTTTTTTTTTCCAAAATCAGACTTGACACCAGAGAGGCTGAATACCGCACTGAGTCAATGCGGTCTTAGCCTCTCTGGTCTCAACACTCTGTCTGATTTTGGATTTGTTTTTTGTTTTTTTCCAAAATCAGACTTGACACCAGAGAGGCTGAATACCGCACTGAGTCAATGCGGTCTTAGCCTCTCTGGAGTCAACACTGTCTGATTTTGGATTTTTTTTTTTTTTTCCAAAATCAGACTTGACACCAGAGAGGCTGAATACCGCACTGAGTCAATGCGGTCTTAGCCTCTCTGGTCTCAACACTCGGTCTGATTTTGGATTTTTTTTTTTCCCCTCCAAAATCAGACTTGACACCAGAGAGGCTGAATACCGCACTGAGTCAATGCGGTCTTAGCCTCTCTGGTCTCAACACTCTGTCTGATTTTGGATTATTATAATTTTTTTTTCAAAATCAGACTTGATACCAGAGAGGCTGAATACCGCACTGAGTCAATGCGGTCTTAACCTCTCTGGTGTCAACACTCTGTCTGATTTTGGATTTTTTTTTTTTTTTTTTTCCAAAATCAGACTTGACACCAGAGAGGCTGAATACCGCACTGAGTCAATGCGGTCTTAGCCTCTCTGGTCTCAACACTCTGTCAGATTTTGGATTTTTTTTTCTTTTTTCCCCAAAATCAGACTTGACACCAGAGAGGCTGAATACCGCACTGAGTCAATGCGGTCTTAGCCTCTCTGGAGTCAACACTGTCTGATTTTGGATTTTTTTTTTTTTTTTCCAAAATCAGACTTGACACCAGAGAGGCTGAATACCGCACTGAGTCAATGCGGTCTTAGCCTCTCTGGTCTCAACACTCGGTCTGATTTTGGATTTTTTTTTCCCCCTCCAAAATCAGACTTGACACCAGAGAGGCTGAATACCGCACTGAGTCAATGCGGTCTTAGCCTCTCTGGTCTCAACACTCTGTCTGATTTTGGATTATTATAATTTTTTTTTCAAAATCAGACTTGACACCAGAGAGGCTGAATACCGCACTGAGTCAATGCGGTCTTAACCTCTCTGGTGTCAACACTCTGTCTGATTTTGGATTTTTTTTTTTTTTTTTCCAAAATCAGACTTGACACCAGAGAGGCTGAATACCGCACTGAGTCAATGCGGTCTTAGCCTCTCTGGAGTCAACACTGTCTGATTTTGGATTTTTTTTTTTTTTTCCAAAATCAGACTTGACACCAGAGAGGCTGAATACCGCACTGAGTCAATGCGGTCTTAGCCTCTCTGGTCTCAACACTCTGTCTGATTTTGGATTTTTTTTTTTTTTCCAAAATCAGACTTGACACCAGAGAGGCTGAATACCGCACTGAGTCAATGCGGTCTTAGCCTCTCTGGTCTCAACACTCTGTCTGATTTTGGATTTTTTTTTTTTTTTTTTTTTCCAAAATCAGACTTGACACCAGAGAGGCTGAATACCGCACTGAGTCAATGCGGTCTTAGCCTCTCTGGTCTCAACACTCTGTCTGATTTTGGATTTTTTTTTTTTTTTTCCAAAATCAGACTTGACACCAGAGAGGCTACCGCACTGAGTCAATGCGGTCTTAGCCTCTCTGGTCTCAACACTCTGTCTGATTTTGGATTTTTTTTTTCCCCTCCAAAATCAGACTTGACACCAGAGAGGCTGAATACCGCACTGAGTCAATGCGGTCTTAGCCTCTCTGGTCTCAACACTCTGTCTGATTTTGGATTTTTTTTTTCTTTTTTTTCCAAAATCAGACTTGACACCAGAGAGGCTGAATACCGCACTGAGTCAATGCGGTCTTAGCCTCTCTGGTGTCAACACTCTGTCTGATTTTGGATTTTTTTTTTTTTTTTTTTTTTCCAAAATCAGACTTGACACCAGAGAGGCTGAATACCGCACTGAGTCAATGCGGTCTTAGCCTCTCTGGTCTCAACACTCTGTCTGATTTTGGATTTTTTTTTTTTTTTCCAAAATCAGACTTGACACCAGAGAGGCTGAATACCGCACTGAGTCAATGCGGTCTTAGCCTCTCTGGTCTCAACACTCTGTCTGATTTTGGATTTTTTTTTTTTTTTTTTTTTTTCCCAAAATCAGACTTGACACCAGAGAGGCTGAATACCGCACTGAGTCAATGCGGTCTTAGCCTCTCTGGTCTCAACACTCTGTCTGATTTTGGATTTTTTTTTTTTTTTTTTTTTCCAAAATCAGACTTGACACCAGAGAGGCTGAATACCGCACTGAGTCAATGCGGTCTTAGCCTCTCTGGTCTCAACACTCTGTCTGATTTTGGATTTGTTTTTTGTTTTTTTCCAAAATCAGACTTGACACCAGAGAGGCTGAATACCGCACTGAGTCAATGCGGTCTTAGCCTCTCTGGAGTCAACACTGTCTGATTTTGGATTTTTTTTTTTTTTTCCAAAATCAGACTTGACACCAGAGAGGCTGAATACCGCACTGAGTCAATGCGGTCTTAGCCTCTCTGGTCTCAACACTCGGTCTGATTTTGGATTTTTTTTTTTCCCCTCCAAAATCAGACTTGACACCAGAGAGGCTGAATACCGCACTGAGTCAATGCGGTCTTAGCCTCTCTGGTCTCAACACTCTGTCTGATTTTGGATTATTATAATTTTTTTTTCAAAATCAGACTTGATACCAGAGAGGCTGAATACCGCACTGAGTCAATGCGGTCTTAACCTCTCTGGTGTCAACACTCTGTCTGATTTTGGATTTTTTTTTTTTTTTTTTTCCAAAATCAGACTTGACACCAGAGAGGCTGAATACCGCACTGAGTCAATGCGGTCTTAGCCTCTCTGGTCTCAACACTCTGTCAGATTTTGGATTTTTTTTTCTTTTTTCCCCAAAATCAGACTTGACACCAGAGAGGCTGAATACCGCACTGAGTCAATGCGGTCTTAGCCTCTCTGGTCTCAACACTCTGTCAGATTTTGGATTTTTTTTTTCTTTTTTCCCCAAAATCAGACTTGACACCAGAGAGGCTGAATACCGCACTGAGTCAATGCGGTCTTAGCCTCTCTGGTCTCAACACTCTGTCAGATTTTGGATTTTTTTTTTCTTTTTTTTTTTTTTTCCAAAATCAGACTTGACACCAGAGAGGCTGAATACCGCACTGAGTCAATGCGGTCTTAGCCTCTCTGGTCTCAACACTCTGTCAGATTTTGGATTTTTTTTTTCTTTTTTCCCCAAAATCAGACTTGACACCAGAGAGGCTGAATACCGCACTGAGTCAATGCGGTCTTAGCCTCTCTGGTCTCAACACTGTCAGATTTTGGATTTTTTTTTTTTTTTTTTTTTTTTTTCCAAAATCAGACTTGACACCAGAGAGGCTGAATACCGCACTGAGTCAATGCGGTCTTAGCCTCTCTGGTCTCAACACTCTGTCTGATTTTGGATTTTTTTTTTTTTTTCCAAAATCAGACTTGACACCAGAGAGGCTGAATACCGCACTGAGTCAATGCGGTCTTAGCCTCTCTGGTCTCAACACTCTGTCTGATTTTGGATTTTTTTTTTCCCCTCCAAAATCAGACTTGACACCAGAGAGGCTGAATACCGCACTGAGTCAATGCGGTCTTAGCCTCTCTGGTCTCAACACTCTGTCTGATTTTGGATTTTTTTTTTTTTTTTTTTTTTTTTCCAAAATCAGACTTGACACCAGAGAGGCTGAATACCGCACTGAGTCAATGCGGTCTTAGCCTCTCTGGTCTCAACACTCTGTCTGATTTTGGATTTTTTTTTTTTTTTTTTTTTCCAAAATCAGACTTGACACCAGAGAGGCTGAATACCGCACTGAGTCAATGCGGTCTTAGCCTCTCTGGTCTCAACACTCTGTCTGATTTTGGATTTTTTTTTTTTTTTTTTTTTTTTCCAAAATCAGACTTGACACCAGAGAGGCTGAATACCGCACTGAGTCAATGCGGTCTTAGCCTCTCTGGTCTCAACACTCTGTCTGATTTTGGATTTTTTTTTTTTTTTTTTTTTCCAAAATCAGACTTGACACCAGAGAGGCTGAATACCGCACTGAGTCAATGCGGTCTTAGCCTCTCTGGTCTCAACACTCTGTCTGATTTTGGATTTTTTTTTTTTTTTTTTCCAAAATCAGACTTGACACCAGAGAGGCTGAATACCGCACTGAGTCAATGCGGTCTTAGCCTCTCTGGTCTCAACACTCGGTCTGATTTTGGATTTTTTTTTTCCCCCTCCAAAATCAGACTTGACACCAGAGAGGCTGAATACCGCACTGAGTCAATGCGGTCTTAGCCTCTCTGGTCTCAACACTCTGTCTGATTTTGGATTATTATAATTTTTTTTTCAAAATCAGACTTGATACCAGAGAGGCTGAATACCGCACTGAGTCAATGCGGTCTTAACCTCTCTGGTGTCAACACTCTGTCTGATTTTGGATTTTTTTTTTTTTTTTTTTCCAAAATCAGACTTGACACCAGAGAGGCTGAATACCGCACTGAGTCAATGCGGTCTTAGCCTCTCTGGTCTCAACACTCTGTCAGATTTTGGATTTTTTTTTCTTTTTTCCCCAAAATCAGACTTGACACCAGAGAGGCTGAATACCGCACTGAGTCAATGCGGTCTTAGCCTCTCTGGTCTCAACACTCTGTCAGATTTTGGATTTTTTTTTTCTTTTTTCCCCAAAATCAGACTTGACACCAGAGAGGCTGAATACCGCACTGAGTCAATGCGGTCTTAGCCTCTCTGGTCTCAACACTCTGTCAGATTTTGGATTTTTTTTTTCTTTTTTTTTTTTTTTCCAAAATCAGACTTGACACCAGAGAGGCTGAATACCGCACTGAGTCAATGCGGTCTTAGCCTCTCTGGTCTCAACACTCTGTCAGATTTTGGATTTTTTTTTTCTTTTTTCCCCAAAATCAGACTTGACACCAGAGAGGCTGAATACCGCACTGAGTCAATGCGGTCTTAGCCTCTCTGGTCTCAACACTCTGTCAGATTTTGGATTTTTTTTTTTTTTTTTTTTTTTTTTCCAAAATCAGACTTGACACCAGAGAGGCTGAATACCGCACTGAGTCAATGCGGTCTTAGCCTCTCTGGTCTCAACACTCTGTCTGATTTTGGATTTTTTTTTTTTTTTTTTTTCCAAAATCAGACTTGACACCAGAGAGGCTGAATACCGCACTGAGTCAATGCGGTCTTAGCCTCTCTGGTCTCAACACTCTGTCTGATTTTGGATTTTTTTTTTTTTCCAAAATCAGACTTGACACCAGAGAGGCTGAATACCGCACTGAGTCAATGCGGTCTTAGCCTCTCTGGTCTCAACACTCTGTCAGATTTTGGATTTTTTTTTCTTTTTTCCCCAAAATCAGACTTGACACCAGAGAGGCTGAATACCGCACTGAGTCAATGCGGTCTTAGCCTCTCTGGTCTCAACACTCTGTCAGATTTTGGATTTTTTTTTTCTTTTTTCCCCAAAATCAGACTTGACACCAGAGAGGCTGAATACCGCACTGAGTCAATGCGGTCTTAGCCTCTCTGGTCTCAACACTCTGTCAGATTTTGGATTTTTTTTTTCTTTTTTTTTTTTTTTCCAAAATCAGACTTGACACCAGAGAGGCTGAATACCGCACTGAGTCAATGCGGTCTTAGCCTCTCTGGTCTCAACACTCTGTCAGATTTTGGATTTTTTTTTTCTTTTTTCCCCAAAATCAGACTTGACACCAGAGAGGCTGAATACCGCACTGAGTCAATGCGGTCTTAGCCTCTCTGGTCTCAACACTCTGTCAGATTTTGGATTTTTTTTTTTTTTTTTTTTTTTTTCCAAAATCAGACTTGACACCAGAGAGGCTGAATACCGCACTGAGTCAATGCGGTCTTAGCCTCTCTGGTCTCAACACTCTGTCTGATTTTGGATTTTTTTTTTTTTTTTCCAAAATCAGACTTGACACCAGAGAGGCTGAATACCGCACTGAGTCAATGCGGTCTTAGCCTCTCTGGTCTCAACACTCTGTCTGATTTTGGATTTTTTTTTTTCCCCTCCAAAATCAGACTTGACACCAGAGAGGCTGAATACCGCACTGAGTCAATGCGGTCTTAGCCTCTCTGGTCTCAACACTCTGTCTGATTTTGGATTTTTTTTTTCTTTTTTTTCCAAAATCAGACTTGACACCAGAGAGGCTGAATACCGCACTGAGTCAATGCGGTCTTAGCCTCTCTGGTGTCAACACTCTGTCTGATTTTGGATTTTTTTTTTTTTTTTTTTTTTCCAAAATCAGACTTGACACCAGAGAGGCTGAATACCGCACTGAGTCAATGCGGTCTTAGCCTCTCTGGTCTCAACACTCTGTCTGATTTTGGATTTTTTTTTTTTTTTTCCAAAATCAGACTTGACACCAGAGAGGCTGAATACCGCACTGAGTCAATGCGGTCTTAGCCTCTCTGGTCTCAACACTCTGTCTGATTTTGGATTTTTTTTTTTTTTTTTTTTTTTTCCCAAAATCAGACTTGACACCAGAGAGGCTGAATACCGCACTGAGTCAATGCGGTCTTAGCCTCTCTGGTCTCAACACTCTGTCTGATTTTGGATTTTTTTTTTTTTTTTTTTTTTTTTCCAAAATCAGACTTGACACCAGAGAGGCTGAATACCGCACTGAGTCAATGCGGTCTTAGCCTCTCTGGTCTCAACACTCTGTCTGATTTTGGATTTGTTTTTTGTTTTTTTCCAAAATCAGACTTGACACCAGAGAGGCTGAATACCGCACTGAGTCAATGCGGTCTTAGCCTCTCTGGAGTCAACACTGTCTGATTTTGGATTTTTTTTTTTTTTTCCAAAATCAGACTTGACACCAGAGAGGCTGAATACCGCACTGAGTCAATGCGGTCTTAGCCTCTCTGGTCTCAACACTCGGTCTGATTTTGGATTTTTTTTTTTCCCCTCCAAAATCAGACTTGACACCAGAGAGGCTGAATACCGCACTGAGTCAATGCGGTCTTAGCCTCTCTGGTCTCAACACTCTGTCTGATTTTGGATTATTATAATTTTTTTTTCAAAATCAGACTTGATACCAGAGAGGCTGAATACCGCACTGAGTCAATGCGGTCTTAACCTCTCTGGTGTCAACACTCTGTCTGATTTTGGATTTTTTTTTTTTTTTTTTTCCAAAATCAGACTTGACACCAGAGAGGCTGAATACCGCACTGAGTCAATGCGGTCTTAGCCTCTCTGGTCTCAACACTCTGTCAGATTTTGGATTTTTTTTTCTTTTTTCCCCAAAATCAGACTTGACACCAGAGAGGCTGAATACCGCACTGAGTCAATGCGGTCTTAGCCTCTCTGGTCTCAACACTCTGTCAGATTTTGGATTTTTTTTTTCTTTTTTCCCCAAAATCAGACTTGACACCAGAGAGGCTGAATACCGCACTGAGTCAATGCGGTCTTAGCCTCTCTGGTCTCAACACTCTGTCAGATTTTGGATTTTTTTTTTCTTTTTTTTTTTTTTTCCAAAATCAGACTTGACACCAGAGAGGCTGAATACCGCACTGAGTCAATGCGGTCTTAGCCTCTCTGGTCTCAACACTCTGTCAGATTTTGGATTTTTTTTTTCTTTTTTCCCCAAAATCAGACTTGACACCAGAGAGGCTGAATACCGCACTGAGTCAATGCGGTCTTAGCCTCTCTGGTCTCAACACTCTGTCTGATTTTGGATTTTTTTTTTTTTTTTCCAAAATCAGACTTGACACCAGAGAGGCTGAATACCGCACTGAGTCAATGCGGTCTTAGCCTCTCTGGTCTCAACACTCTGTCTGATTTTGGATTTTTTTTTTTTTTTTTTTTTTTTTCCAAAATCAGACTTGACACCAGAGAGGCTGAATACCGCACTGAGTCAATGCGGTCTTAGCCTCTCTGGTCTCAACACTCTGTCTGATTTTGGATTTTTTTTTTTTTTTTTTTTTCCAAAATCAGACTTGACACCAGAGAGGCTGAATACCGCACTGAGTCAATGCGGTCTTAGCCTCTCTGGTCTCAACACTCTGTCTGATTTTGGATTTGTTTTTTTTTTTTTTCCAAAATCAGACTTGACACCAGAGAGGCTGAATACCGCACTGAGTCAATGCGGTCTTAGCCTCTCTGGAGTCAACACTGTCTGATTTTGGATTTTTTTTTTTTTTTTCCAAAATCAGACTTGACACCAGAGAGGCTGAATACCGCACTGAGTCAATGCGGTCTTAGCCTCTCTGGTCTCAACACTCGGTCTGATTTTGGATTTTTTTTTTCCCCCTCCAAAATCAGACTTGACACCAGAGAGGCTGAATACCGCACTGAGTCAATGCGGTCTTAGCCTCTCTGGTCTCAACACTCTGTCTGATTTTGGATTATTATAATTTTTTTTTCAAAATCAGACTTGATACCAGAGAGGCTGAATACCGCACTGAGTCAATGCGGTCTTAACCTCTCTGGTGTCAACACTCTGTCTGATTTTGGATTTTTTTTTTTTTTTTTTTTCCAAAATCAGACTTGACACCAGAGAGGCTGAATACCGCACTGAGTCAATGCGGTCTTAGCCTCTCTGGTCTCAACACTCTGTCAGATTTTGGATTTTTTTTTCTTTTTTCCCCAAAATCAGACTTGACACCAGAGAGGCTGAATACCGCACTGAGTCAATGCGGTCTTAGCCTCTCTGGTCTCAACACTCTGTCAGATTTTGGATTTT
The DNA here is from genome assembly GCF_964638095.1 of Poromitra crassiceps. Taxonomy (NCBI): domain Eukaryota; kingdom Metazoa; phylum Chordata; class Actinopteri; order Beryciformes; family Melamphaidae; genus Poromitra; species Poromitra crassiceps. The sequence continues at coordinate 33,195 of NW_028151684.1, read as the reverse complement.
TTTTTTCTTTTTTCCCCAAAATCAGACTTGACACCAGAGAGGCTGAATACCGCACTGAGTCAATGCGGTCTTAGCCTCTCTGGTCTCAACACTCTGTCAGATTTTGGATTTTTTTTTTCTTTTTTTTTTTTTTTCCAAAATCAGACTTGACACCAGAGAGGCTGAATACCGCACTGAGTCAATGCGGTCTTAGCCTCTCTGGTCTCAACACTCTGTCAGATTTTGGATTTTTTTTTTTCTTTTTTCCCCAAAATCAGACTTGACACCAGAGAGGCTGAATACCGCACTGAGTCAATGCGGTCTTAGCCTCTCTGGTCTCAACACTCTGTCAGATTTTGGATTTTTTTTTTTTTTTTTTTTTTTTTTTCCAAAATCAGACTTGACACCAGAGAGGCTGAATACCGCACTGAGTCAATGCGGTCTTAGCCTCTCTGGTCTCAACACTCTGTCTGATTTTGGATTTTTTTTTTTTTTTTTTTTCCAAAATCAGACTTGACACCAGAGAGGCTGAATACCGCACTGAGTCAATGCGGTCTTAGCCTCTCTGGTCTCAACACTCTGTCTGATTTTGGATTTTTTTTTTTTTTTTTTTCCAAAATCAGACTTGACACCAGAGAGGCTGAATACCGCACTGAGTCAATGCGGTCTTAGCCTCTCTGGTCTCAACACTCTGTCAGATTTTGGATTTTTTTTTCTTTTTTCCCCAAAATCAGACTTGACACCAGAGAGGCTGAATACCGCACTGAGTCAATGCGGTCTTAGCCTCTCTGGTCTCAACACTCTGTCAGATTTTGGATTTTTTTTTTCTTTTTTCCCCAAAATCAGACTTGACACCAGAGAGGCTGAATACCGCACTGAGTCAATGCGGTCTTAGCCTCTCTGGTCTCAACACTCTGTCAGATTTTGGATTTTTTTTTTCTTTTTTTTTTTTTTCCAAAATCAGACTTGACACCAGAGAGGCTGAATACCGCACTGAGTCAATGCGGTCTTAGCCTCTCTGGTCTCAACACTCTGTCAGATTTTGGATTTTTTTTTTCTTTTTTCCCCAAAATCAGACTTGACACCAGAGAGGCTGAATACCGCACTGAGTCAATGCGGTCTTAGCCTCTCTGGTCTCAACACTCTGTCAGATTTTGGATTTTTTTTTTTTTTTTTTTTTTTTTTCCAAAATCAGACTTGACACCAGAGAGGCTGAATACCGCACTGAGTCAATGCGGTCTTAGCCTCTCTGGTCTCAACACTCTGTCTGATTTTGGATTTTTTTTTTTTTTTCCAAAATCAGACTTGACACCAGAGAGGCTGAATACCGCACTGAGTCAATGCGGTCTTAGCCTCTCTGGTCTCAACACTCTGTCTGATTTTGGATTTTTTTTTTTCCCCTCCAAAATCAGACTTGACACCAGAGAGGCTGAATACCGCACTGAGTCAATGCGGTCTTAGCCTCTCTGGTCTCAACACTCTGTCTGATTTTGGATTTTTTTTTTTCTTTTTTTTCCAAAATCAGACTTGACACCAGAGAGGCTGAATACCGCACTGAGTCAATGCGGTCTTAGCCTCTCTGGTGTCAACACTCTGTCTGATTTTGGATTTTTTTTTTTTTTTTTTTTTTCCAAAATCAGACTTGACACCAGAGAGGCTGAATACCGCACTGAGTCAATGCGGTCTTAGCCTCTCTGGTCTCAACACTCTGTCTGATTTTGGATTTTTTTTTTTTTTTCCAAAATCAGACTTGACACCAGAGAGGCTGAATACCGCACTGAGTCAATGCGGTCTTAGCCTCTCTGGTCTCAACACTCTGTCTGATTTTGGATTTTTTTTTTTTTTTTTTTTTTTTCCCAAAATCAGACTTGACACCAGAGAGGCTGAATACCGCACTGAGTCAATGCGGTCTTAGCCTCTCTGGTCTCAACACTCTGTCTGATTTTGGATTTTTTTTTTTTTTTTTTTTTTTTTCCAAAATCAGACTTGACACCAGAGAGGCTGAATACCGCACTGAGTCAATGCGGTCTTAGCCTCTCTGGTCTCAACACTCTGTCTGATTTTGGATTTGTTTTTTGTTTTTTTCCAAAATCAGACTTGACACCAGAGAGGCTGAATACCGCACTGAGTCAATGCGGTCTTAGCCTCTCTGGAGTCAACACTGTCTGATTTTGGATTTTTTTTTTTTTTTCCAAAATCAGACTTGACACCAGAGAGGCTGAATACCGCACTGAGTCAATGCGGTCTTAGCCTCTCTGGTCTCAACACTCGGTCTGATTTTGGATTTTTTTTTTCCCCTCCAAAATCAGACTTGACACCAGAGAGGCTGAATACCGCACTGAGTCAATGCGGTCTTAGCCTCTCTGGTCTCAACACTCTGTCTGATTTTGGATTATTATAATTTTTTTTTCAAAATCAGACTTGATACCAGAGAGGCTGAATACCGCACTGAGTCAATGCGGTCTTAACCTCTCTGGTGTCAACACTCTGTCTGATTTTGGATTTTTTTTTTTTTTTTTTTCCAAAATCAGACTTGACACCAGAGAGGCTGAATACCGCACTGAGTCAATGCGGTCTTAGCCTCTCTGGTCTCAACACTCTGTCAGATTTTGGATTTTTTTTTCTTTTTTCCCCAAAATCAGACTTGACACCAGAGAGGCTGAATACCGCACTGAGTCAATGCGGTCTTAGCCTCTCTGGTCTCAACACTCTGTCAGATTTTGGATTTTTTTTTTCTTTTTTCCCCAAAATCAGACTTGACACCAGAGAGGCTGAATACCGCACTGAGTCAATGCGGTCTTAGCCTCTCTGGTCTCAACACTCTGTCAGATTTTGGATTTTTTTTTTCTTTTTTTTTTTTTTTCCAAAATCAGACTTGACACCAGAGAGGCTGAATACCGCACTGAGTCAATGCGGTCTTAGCCTCTCTGGTCTCAACACTCTGTCAGATTTTGGATTTTTTTTTTCTTTTTTCCCCAAAATCAGACTTGACACCAGAGAGGCTGAATACCGCACTGAGTCAATGCGGTCTTAGCCTCTCTGGTCTCAACACTCTGTCAGATTTTGGATTTTTTTTTTTTTTTTTTTTTTTTTCCAAAATCAGACTTGACACCAGAGAGGCTGAATACCGCACTGAGTCAATGCGGTCTTAGCCTCTCTGGTCTCAACACTCTGTCTGATTTTGGATTTTTTTTTTTTTTTTTTCCAAAATCAGACTTGACACCAGAGAGGCTGAATACCGCACTGAGTCAATGCGGTCTTAGCCTCTCTGGTCTCAACACTCTGTCAGATTTTGGATTTTTTTTTCTTTTTTCCCCAAAATCAGACTTGACACCAGAGAGGCTGAATACCGCACTGAGTCAATGCGGTCTTAGCCTCTCTGGTCTCAACACTCTGTCAGATTTTGGATTTTTTTTTTCTTTTTTCCCCAAAATCAGACTTGACACCAGAGAGGCTGAATACCGCACTGAGTCAATGCGGTCTTAGCCTCTCTGGTCTCAACACTCTGTCAGATTTTGGATTTTTTTTTTCTTTTTTTTTTTTTTTCCAAAATCAGACTTGACACCAGAGAGGCTGAATACCGCACTGAGTCAATGCGGTCTTAGCCTCTCTGGTCTCAACACTCTGTCAGATTTTGGATTTTTTTTTTCTTTTTTCCCCAAAATCAGACTTGACACCAGAGAGGCTGAATACCGCACTGAGTCAATGCGGTCTTAGCCTCTCTGGTCTCAACACTCTGTCAGATTTTGGATTTTTTTTTTTTTTTTTTTTTTTTTCCAAAATCAGACTTGACACCAGAGAGGCTGAATACCGCACTGAGTCAATGCGGTCTTAGCCTCTCTGGTCTCAACACTCTGTCTGATTTTGGATTTTTTTTTTTTTTTCCAAAATCAGACTTGACACCAGAGAGGCTGAATACCGCACTGAGTCAATGCGGTCTTAGCCTCTCTGGTCTCAACACTCTGTCTGATTTTGGATTTTTTTTTTCCCCTCCAAAATCAGACTTGACACCAGAGAGGCTGAATACCGCACTGAGTCAATGCGGTCTTAGCCTCTCTGGTGTCAACACTCTGTCTGATTTTGGATTTTTTTTTTTTTTTTTTTTTTTCCAAAATCAGACTTGACACCAGAGAGGCTGAATACCGCACTGAGTCAATGCGGTCTTAGCCTCTCTGGTCTCAACACTCTGTCTGATTTTGGATTTTTTTTTTTTTTTCCAAAATCAGACTTGACACCAGAGAGGCTGAATACCGCACTGAGTCAATGCGGTCTTAGCCTCTCTGGTCTCAACACTCTGTCTGATTTTGGATTTTTTTTTTTTTTTTTTTTTTTTTCCAAAATCAGACTTGACACCAGAGAGGCTGAATACCGCACTGAGTCAATGCGGTCTTAGCCTCTCTGGTCTCAACACTCTGTCTGATTTTGGATTTTTTTTTTTTTTTTTTTTTTCCAAAATCAGACTTGACACCAGAGAGGCTGAATACCGCACTGAGTCAATGCGGTCTTAGCCTCTCTGGTCTCAACACTCTGTCTGATTTTGGATTTGTTTTTGTTTTTTTTCCAAAATCAGACTTGACACCAGAGAGGCTGAATACCGCACTGAGTCAATGCGGTCTTAGCCTCTCTGGAGTCAACACTGTCTGATTTTGGATTTTTTTTTTTTTTTCCAAAATCAGACTTGACACCAGAGAGGCTGAATACCGCACTGAGTCAATGCGGTCTTAGCCTCTCTGGTCTCAACACTCGGTCTGATTTTGGATTTTTTTTTTTCCCCTCCAAAATCAGACTTGACACCAGAGAGGCTGAATACCGCACTGAGTCAATGCGGTCTTAGCCTCTCTGGTCTCAACACTCTGTCTGATTTTGGATTATTATAATTTTTTTTTCAAAATCAGACTTGATACCAGAGAGGCTGAATACCGCACTGAGTCAATGCGGTCTTAACCTCTCTGGTGTCAACACTCTGTCTGATTTTGGATTTTTTTTTTTTTTTTTTTCCAAAATCAGACTTGACACCAGAGAGGCTGAATACCGCACTGAGTCAATGCGGTCTTAGCCTCTCTGGTCTCAACACTCTGTCAGATTTTGGATTTTTTTTTTCTTTTTTCCCCAAAATCAGACTTGACACCAGAGAGGCTGAATACCGCACTGAGTCAATGCGGTCTTAGCCTCTCTGGTCTCAACACTCTGTCAGATTTTGGATTTTTTTTTTCTTTTTTCCCCAAAATCAGACTTGACACCAGAGAGGCTGAATACCGCACTGAGTCAATGCGGTCTTAGCCTCTCTGGTCTCAACACTCTGTCAGATTTTGGATTTTTTTTTTCTTTTTTTTTTTTTTTCCAAAATCAGACTTGACACCAGAGAGGCTGAATACCGCACTGAGTCAATGCGGTCTTAGCCTCTCTGGTCTCAACACTCTGTCAGATTTTGGATTTTTTTTTTCTTTTTTCCCCAAAATCAGACTTGACACCAGAGAGGCTGAATACCGCACTGAGTCAATGCGGTCTTAGCCTCTCTGGTCTCAACACTCTGTCAGATTTTGGATTTTTTTTTTTTTTTTTTTTTTTTTCCAAAATCAGACTTGACACCAGAGAGGCTGAATACCGCACTGAGTCAATGCGGTCTTAGCCTCTCTGGTCTCAACACTCTGTCTGATTTTGGATTTTTTTTTTTTTTTTTTTTCCAAAATCAGACTTGACACCAGAGAGGCTGAATACCGCACTGAGTCAATGCGGTCTTAGCCTCTCTGGAGTCAACACTGTCTGATTTTGGATTTTTTTTTTTTTTTCCAAAATCAGACTTGACACCAGAGAGGCTGAATACCGCACTGAGTCAATGCGGTCTTAGCCTCTCTGGTCTCAACACTCGGTCTGATTTTGGATTTTTTTTTTTCCCCTCCAAAATCAGACTTGACACCAGAGAGGCTGAATACCGCACTGAGTCAATGCGGTCTTAGCCTCTCTGGTCTCAACACTCTGTCTGATTTTGGATTATTATAATTTTTTTTTCAAAATCAGACTTGATACCAGAGAGGCTGAATACCGCACTGAGTCAATGCGGTCTTAACCTCTCTGGTGTCAACACTCTGTCTGATTTTGGATTTTTTTTTTTTTTTTTTTCCAAAATCAGACTTGACACCAGAGAGGCTGAATACCGCACTGAGTCAATGCGGTCTTAGCCTCTCTGGTCTCAACACTCTGTCAGATTTTGGATTTTTTTTTTCTTTTTTCCCCAAAATCAGACTTGACACCAGAGAGGCTGAATACCGCACTGAGTCAATGCGGTCTTAGCCTCTCTGGTCTCAACACTCTGTCAGATTTTGGATTTTTTTTTTCTTTTTTCCCCAAAATCAGACTTGACACCAGAGAGGCTGAATACCGCACTGAGTCAATGCGGTCTTAGCCTCTCTGGTCTCAACACTCTGTCAGATTTTGGATTTTTTTTTTCTTTTTTCCCCAAAATCAGACTTGACACCAGAGAGGCTGAATACCGCACTGACTCAGTGCGGTATTCAGCCTCTCTGGTGTCAAGTCTGATTTTGGAAAAAAAAAAAAATCCAAAATCAGACAGAGTGTTGAGACCAGAGAGGCTAAGACCGCATTGACTCAGTTCGGTATTCAGCCTCTCTGGTGTCAAGTCTGATTTTGGGGAAAAAAGAAAAAAAAATCCAAAATCTGACAGAGTTTTGAGACCAGAGAGGCTAAGACCGCATTGACTCAGTGCGGTATTCAGCCTCTCTGGTGTCAAGTCTGATTTTGGAAAAAAAAAAAAAAAAATCCAAAATCAGACGGAGTGTTGACACCAGAGAGGCTAAGACCGCATTGCCTCAGTGCGGTATTCAGCCTCTCTGGTGTCAAGTCTGATTTTGGGAAAAAAAAAAAAAAAATCAAAAATCAGACAGAGTGTTGAGACCAGAGAGGCTAAGACCGCATTGACTCAGTGCGGTATTCAGCCTCTCTGGTGTCAAGTCTGATTTTGGAAAAAAAAAAAAAAAAATCCAAAATCAGACAGTGTTGACACCAGAGAGGCTAAGACCGCATTGACTCAGTGCAGTATTCAGCCTCTCTGGTGTCAAGTCTGATTTTGGGAAAAAAAAAAAAAAAAAAAATCAAAAATCAGACAGAGTGTTGAGACCAGAGAGGCTAAGACCGCATTGACTCAGTGCGGTATTCAGCCTCTCTGGTGTCAAGTCTGATTTTGGAAAAAAAAAAAAAAAAAAATCCAAAATCAGACAGAGTGTTGACACCAGAGAGGTTAAGACCGCATTGACTCAGTGCGGTATTCAGCCTCTCTGGTGTCAAGTCTGATTTTGAAAAAAAAATTATAATAATCCAAAATCAGACAGAGTGTTGAGACCAGAGAGGCTAAGACCGCATTGACTCAGTGCGGTATTCAGCCTCTCTGGTGTCAAGTCTGATTTTGGAAAAAAAAAAAAAAAAATCCAAAATCAGACAGAGTGTTGAGACCAGAGAGGCTAAGACCGCATTGACTCAGTGCGGTATTCAGCCTCTCTGGTGTCAAGTCTGATTTTGGAAAAAAAAAAAAAAAAATCCAAAATCAGACAGAGTGTTGAGACCAGAGAGGCTAAGACCGCATTGACTCAGTGCGGTATTCAGCCTCTCTGGTGTCAAGTCTGATTTTGGAAAAAAAAAAAAAAAATCCAAAATCAGACAGAGTGTTGAGACCAGAGAGGCTAAGACCGCATTGACTCAGTGCGGTATTCAGCCTCTCTGGTGTCAAGTCTGATTTTGGAAAAAAAAAAAAAAAAATCCAAAATCAGACAGAGTGTTGACACCAGAGAGGCTAAGACCGCATTGACTCAGTGCGGTATTCAGCCTCTCTGGTGTCAAGTCTGATTTTGGAAAAAAAAAAAAAAAAAATCCAAAATCAGACAGAGTGTTGAGACCAGAGAGGCTAAGACCGCATTGACTCAGTGCGGTATTCAGCCTCTCTGGTGTCAAGTCTGATTTTGGAAAAAAAAAAAAAAAAAAAAAATCCAAAATCAGACAGAGTGTTGAGACCAGAGAGGCTAAGACCGCATTGACTCAGTGCGGTATTCAGCCTCTCTGGTGTCAAGTCTGATTTTGGAAAAAAAAAAAAAAAAATCCAAAATCAGACAGAGTGTTGAGACCAGAGAGGCTAAGACCGCATTGACTCAGTGCGGTATTCAGCCTCTCTGGTGTCAAGTCTGATTTTGGAAAAAAAAAAAAAAAAAAAAAATCCAAAATCAGACAGAGTGTTGAGACCAGAGAGGCTAAGACCGCATTGACTCAGTGCGGTATTCAGCCTCTCTGGTGTCAAGTCTGATTTTGGAAAAAAAAAAAAAAAAAAATCCAAAATCAGACAGAGTGTTGAGACCAGAGAGGCTAAGACCGCATTGACTCAGTGCGGTATTCAGCCTCTCTGGTGTCAAGTCTGATTTTGGAAAAAAAAAAAAAAATCCAAAATCAGACAGTGTTGACTCCAGAGAGGCTAAGACCGCATTGACTCAGTGCGGTATTCAGCCTCTCTGGTGTCAAGTCTGATTTTGGAAAAAAAAAAAAAAAAAATCCAAAATCAGACAGAGTGTTGAGACCAGAGAGGCTAAGACCGCATTGACTCAGTGCGGTATTCAGCCTCTCTGGTGTCAAGTCTGATTTTGGAAAAAAAAAAAAAAAAAAAAAATCCAAAATCAGACAGAGTGTTGAGACCAGAGAGGCTAAGACCGCATTGACTCAGTGCGGTATTCAGCCTCTCTGGTGTCAAGTCTGATTTTGGAAAAAAAAAAAAAATCCAAAATCAGACAGTGTTGACTCCAGAGAGGCTAAGACCGCATTGACTCAGTGCGGTATTCAGCCTCTCTGGTGTCAAGTCTGATTTTGGAAAAAAAAAAAAAAAAAATCCAAAATCAGACAGAGTGTTGAGACCAGAGAGGCTAAGACCGCATTGACTCAGTGCGGTATTCAGCCTCTCTGGTGTCAAGTCTGATTTTGGAAAAAAAAAAAAAAAAAATCCAAAATCAGACAGAGTGTTGAGACCAGAGAGGCTAAGACCGCATTGACTCAGTGCGGTATTCAGCCTCTCTGGTGTCAAGTCTGATTTTGGAAAAAAAAAAAAAAAAAAAAATCCAAAATCAGACAGAGTGTTGAGACCAGAGAGGCTAAGACCGCATTGACTCAGTGCGGTATTCAGCCTCTCTGGTGTCAAGTCTGATTTTGGAAAAAAAAAAAAAAAAAATCCAAAATCAGACAGAGTGTTGAGACCAGAGAGGCTAAGACCGCATTGACTCAGTGCGGTATTCAGCCTCTCTGGTGTCAAGTCTGATTTTGGAAAAAAAAAAAAAAATCCAAAATCAGACAGTGTTGACTCCAGAGAGGCTAAGACCGCATTGACTCAGTGCGGTATTCAGCCTCTCTGGTGTCAAGTCTGATTTTGGAAAAAAAAAAAAAAAAAATCCAAAATCAGACAGAGTGTTGAGACCAGAGAGGCTAAGACCGCATTGACTCAGTGCGGTATTCAGCCTCTCTGGTGTCAAGTCTGATTTTGGAAAAAAAAAAAAAAAAAAATCCAAAATCAGACAGAGTGTTGAGACCAGAGAGGCTAAGACCGCATTGACTCAGTGCGGTATTCAGCCTCTCTGGTGTCAAGTCTGATTTTGGAAAAAAAAAAAAAAATCCAAAATCAGACAGAGTGTTGAGACCAGAGAGGCTAAGACCGCATTGACTCAGTGCGGTATTCAGCCTCTCTGGTGTCAAGTCTGATTTTGGAAAAAAAAAAAAAAAAAAAAATCCAAAATCAGACAGAGTGTTGACACCAGAGAGGCTAAGACCGCATTGACTCAGTGCGGTATTCAGCCTCTCTGGTGTCAAGTCTGATTTTGGAAAAAAAAAAAAAAATCCAAAATCAGACAGAGTGTTGAGACCAGAGAGGCTAAGACCGCATTGACTCAGTGCGGTATTCAGCCTCTCTGGTGTCAAGTCTGATTTTGGAAAAAAAAAAAAAAAAAAAAATCCAAATCAGACAGAGGCTGAATACCGCACTGAGTCAATGCGGTCTTAGCCTCTCTGGTGTCAAGTCTGATTTTGGAAAAAAAAAAAAAAAAAAAAATCCAAAATCAGACAGAGTGTTGAGACCAGAGAGGCTAAGACCGCATTGACTCAGTGCGGTATTCAGCCTCTCTGGTGTCAAGTCTGATTTTGGAAAAAAAAAAAAAAAAAAAAATCCAAAATCAGACAGAGTGTTGAGACCAGAGAGGCTAAGACCGCATTGACTCAGTGCGGTATTCAGCCTCTCTGGTGTCAAGTCTGATTTTGGAGGGGAAAAAAAAAAATCCAAAATCAGACAGAGTGTTGAGACCAGAGAGGCTAAGACCGCATTGACTCAGTGCGGTATTCAGCCTCTCTGGTGTCAAGTCTGATTTTGGAAAAAAAAAAAAAATCCAAAATCAGACAGTGTTGACTCCAGAGAGGCTAAGACCGCATTGACTCAGTGCGGTATTCAGCCTCTCTGGTGTCAAGTCTGATTTTGGAAAAAAAAAAAAAAAATCCAAAATCAGACAGAGTGTTGAGACCAGAGAGGCTAAGACCGCATTGACTCAGTGCGGTATTCAGCCTCTCTGGTGTCAAGTCTGATTTTGAAAAAAAAAAAAAAAATCCAAAATCAGACAGAGTGTTGAGACCAGAGAGGCTAAGACCGCATTGACTCAGTGCGGTATTCAGCCTCTCTGGTGTCAAGTCTGATTTTGGAAAAAAAAAAAAAATCCAAAATCAGACAGTGTTGACTCCAGAGAGGCTAAGACCGCATTGACTCAGTGCGGTATTCGCCTCTCTGGTGTCAAGTCTGATTTTGGAAAAAAAAAAAAAAAAATCCAAAATCAGACAGAGTGTTGAGACCAGAGAGGCTAAGACCGCATTGACTCAGTGCGGTATTCAGCCTCTCTGGTGTCAAGTCTGATTTTGGAAAAAAAAAAAAAAAAATCCAAAATCAGACAGAGTGTTGAGACCAGAGAGGCTAAGACCGCATTGACTCAGTGCGGTATTCAGCCTCTCTGGTGTCAAGTCTGATTTTGGAAAAAAAAAAAAAAAAAAAATCCAAAATCAGACAGAGTGTTGAGACCAGAGAGGCTAAGACCGCATTGACTCAGTGCGGTATTCAGCCTCTCTGGTGTCAAGTCTGATTTTGGAAAAAAAAAAAAAAAAAATCCAAAATCAGACAGAGTGTTGAGACCAGAGAGGCTAAGACCGCATTGACTCAGTGCGGTATTCAGCCTCTCTGGTGTCAAGTCTGATTTTGGAAAAAAAAAAAAAAATCCAAAATCAGACAGTGTTGACTCCAGAGAGGCTAAGACCGCATTGACTCAGTGCGGTATTCAGCCTCTCTGGTGTCAAGTCTGATTTTGGAAAAAAAAAAAAAAAAAATCCAAAATCAGACAGAGTGTTGAGACCAGAGAGGCTAAGACCGCATTGACTCAGTGCGGTATTCAGCCTCTCTGGTGTCAAGTCTGATTTTGGAAAAAAAAAAAAAAAAAATCCAAAATCAGACAGAGTGTTGAGACCAGAGAGGCTAAGACCGCATTGACTCAGTGCGGTATTCAGCCTCTCTGGTGTCAAGTCTGATTTTGGAAAAAAAAAAAAAAAAAAAATCCAAAATCAGACAGAGTGTTGAGACCAGAGAGGCTAAGACCGCATTGACTCAGTGCGGTATTCAGCCTCTCTGGTGTCAAGTCTGATTTTGGAAAAAAAAAAAAAAAAAATCCAAAATCAGACAGAGTGTTGAGACCAGAGAGGCTAAGACCGCATTGACTCAGTGCGGTATTCAGCCTCTCTGGTGTCAAGTCTGATTTTGGAAAAAAAAAAAAAATCCAAAATCAGACAGTGTTGACTCCAGAGAGGCTAAGACCGCATTGACTCAGTGCGGTATTCAGCCTCTCTGGTGTCAAGTCTGATTTTGGAAAAAAAAAAAAAAAAAATCCAAAATCAGACAGAGTGTTGAGACCAGAGAGGCTAAGACCGCATTGACTCAGTGCGGTATTCAGCCTCTCTGGTGTCAAGTCTGATTTTGGAAAAAAAAAAAAAAAAAATCCAAAATCAGACAGAGTGTTGAGACCAGAGAGGCTAAGACCGCATTGACTCAGTGCGGTATTCAGCCTCTCTGGTGTCAAGTCTGATTTTGGAAAAAAAAAAAAAAAAAATCCAAAATCAGACAGAGTGTTGAGACCAGAGAGGCTAAGACCGCATTGACTCAGTGCGGTATTCAGCCTCTCTGGTGTCAAGTCTGATTTTGGAAAAAAAAAAAAAATCCAAAATCAGACAGTGTTGACTCCAGAGAGGCTAAGACCGCATTGACTCAGTGCGGTATTCAGCCTCTCTGGTGTCAAGTCTGATTTTGGAAAAAAAAAAAAAAAATCCAAAATCCAAAATCAGACAGAGTGTTGAGACCAGAGAGGCTAAGACCGCATTGACTCAGTGCGGTATTCAGCCTCTCTGGTGTCAAGTCTGATTTTGGAAAAAAAAAAAAAAAAATCCAAAATCAGACAGAGTGTTGAGACCAGAGAGGCTAAGACCGCATTGACTCAGTGCGGTATTCAGCCTCTCTGGTGTCAAGTCTGATTTTGGAAAAAAAAAAAAAAAAAAGAAAAATCCAAAATCAGACAGAGTGTTGAGACCAGAGAGGCTAAGACCGCATTGACTCAGTGCGGTATTCAGCCTCTCTGGTGTCAAGTCTGATTTTGGAAAAAAAAAAAAAAAAAGAAAAATCCAAAATCAGACAGAGTGTTGAGACCAGAGAGGCTAAGACCGCATTGACTCAGTGCGGTATTCAGCCTCTCTGGTGTCAAGTCTGATTTTGGAAAAAAAAAAAAAAAATCCAAAATCAGACAGAGTGTTGAGACCAGAGAGGCTAAGACCGCATTGACTCAGTGCGGTATTCAGCCTCTCTGGTGTCAAGTCTGATTTTGGAAAAAAAAAAAAAAAAAAAAATCCAAAATCAGACAGAGTGTTGACACCAGAGAGGCTAAGACCGCATTGACTCAGTGCGGTATTCAGCCTCTCTGGTGTCAAGTCTGATTTTGGAAAAAAAAAAAAAAATCCAAAATCAGACAGAGTGTTGAGACCAGAGAGGCTAAGACCGCATTGACTCAGTGCGGTATTCAGCCTCTCTGGTGTCAAGTCTGATTTTGGAAAAAAAAAAAAAAAAAAAATCCAAATCAGACAGAGGCTGAATACCGCACTGAGTCAATGCGGTCTTAGCCTCTCTGGTGTCAAGTCTGATTTTGGAAAAAAAAAAAAAAAAAAAAAATCCAAAATCAGACAGAGTGTTGAGACCAGAGAGGCTAAGACCGCATTGACTCAGTGCGGTATTCAGCCTCTCTGGTGTCAAGTCTGATTTTGGAAAAAAAAAAAAAAAAAAAAAATCCAAAATCAGACAGAGTGTTGAGACCAGAGAGGCTAAGACCGCATTGACTCAGTGCGGTATTCAGCCTCTCTGGTGTCAAGTCTGATTTTGGAGGGGAAAAAAAAAATCCAAAATCAGACAGAGTGTTGAGACCAGAGAGGCTAAGACCGCATTGACTCAGTGCGGTATTCAGCCTCTCTGGTGTCAAGTCTGATTTTGAAAAAAAAAAAAAAAAATCCAAAATCAGACAGAGTGTTGAGACCAGAGAGGCTAAGACCGCATTGACTCAGTGCGGTATTCAGCCTCTCTGGTGTCAAGTCTGATTTTGGAAAAAAAAAAAAAAATCCAAAATCAGACAGTGTTGACTCCAGAGAGGCTAAGACCGCATTGACTCAGTGCGGTATTCAGCCTCTCTGGTGTCAAGTCTGATTTTGGAAAAAAAAAAAAAAAAATCCAAAATCAGACAGAGTGTTGAGACCAGAGAGGCTAAGACCGCATTGACTCAGTGCGGTATTCAGCCTCTCTGGTGTCAAGTCTGATTTTGAAAAAAAAAAAAAAAAATCCAAAATCAGACAGAGTGTTGAGACCAGAGAGGCTAAGACCGCATTGACTCAGTGCGGTATTCAGCCTCTCTGGTGTCAAGTCTGATTTTGGAAAAAAAAAAAAAAAAAAAAATCCAAAATCAGACAGAGTGTTGAGACCAGAGAGGCTAAGACCGCATTGACTCAGTGCGGTATTCAGCCTCTCTGGTGTCAAGTCTGATTTTGGGAAAAAAAAAAAAAAAATCCAAAATCAGACAGTGTTGAAACCAGAGAGGCTAAGACCGCATTGACTCAGTGCAGTATTCAGCCTCTCTGGTGTCAAGTCTGATTTTGGGAAAAAAAAAAAAAAAAATCAAAAATCAGACAGAGTGTTGAGACCAGAGAGGCTAAGACCGCATTGACTCAGTGCGGTATTCAGCCTCTCTGGTGTCAAGTCTGATTTTGGAAAAAAAAAAAAAAAAAATCCAAAATCAGACAGAGTGTTGACACCAGAGAGGTTAAGACCGCATTGACTCAGTGCGGTATTCAGCCTCTCTGGTGTCAAGTCTGATTTTGAAAAAAAAATTATAATAATCCAAAATCAGACAGAGTGTTGAGACCAGAGAGGCTAAGACCGCATTGACTCAGTGCGGTATTCAGCCTCTCTGGTGTCAAGTCTGATTTTGGAAAAAAAAAAAAAAAAAAATCCAAAATCAGACAGAGTGTTGACACCAGAGAGGTTAAGACCGCATTGACTCAGTGCGGTATTCAGCCTCTCTGGTGTCAAGTCTGATTTTGGAAAAAAAAAAAAAAAAAATCCAAAATCAGACAGAGTGTTGAGACCAGAGAGGCTAAGACCGCATTGACTCAGTGCGGTATTCAGCCTCTCTGGTGTCAAGTCTGATTTTGGGAAAAAAAAAAAAAAAATCCAAAATCAGACAGTGTTGAAACCAGAGAGGCTAAGACCGCATTGACTCAGTGCAGTATTCAGCCTCTCTGGTGTCAAGTCTGATTTTGGGAAAAAAAAAAAAAAAAAATCAAAAATCAGACAGAGTGTTGAGACCAGAGAGGCTAAGACCGCATTGACTCAGTGCGGTATTCAGCCTCTCTGGTGTCAAGTCTGATTTTGGAAAAAAAAAAAAAAAAAATCCAAAATCAGACAGAGTGTTGACACCAGAGAGGTTAAGACCGCATTGACTCAGTGCGGTATTCAGCCTCTCTGGTGTCAAGTCTGATTTTGAAAAAAAAATTATAATAATCCAAAATCAGACAGAGTGTTGAGACCAGAGAGGCTAAGACCGCATTGACTCAGTGCGGTATTCAGCCTCTCTGGTGTCAAGTCTGATTTTGGGGAAAAAAAAAAAAAAAAAAATCAAAAATCAGACAGAGTGTTGAGACCAGAGAGGCTAAGACCGCATTGACTCAGTGCGGTATTCAGCCTCTCTGGTGTCAAGTCTGATTTTGGAAAAAAAAAAAAAAAAAATCCAAAATCAGACAGAGTGTTGACACCAGAGAGGTTAAGACCGCATTGACTCAGTGCGGTATTCAGCCTCTCTGGTGTCAAGTCTGATTTTGAAAAAAAAATTATAATAATCCAAAATCAGACAGAGTGTTGAGACCAGAGAGGCTAAGACCGCATTGACTCAGTGCGGTATTCAGCCTCTCTGGTGTCAAGTCTGATTTTGGAAAAAAAAAAAAAAAAATCCAAAATAAGACAGAGTGTTGAGACCAGAGAGGCTAAGACCGCATTGACTCAGTGCGGTATTCAGCCTCTCTGGTGTCAAGTCTGATTTTGGAAAAAAAAAAAAAAAAATCCAAAATCAGACAGAGTGTTGAGACCAGAGAGGCTAAGACCGCATTGACTCAGTGCGGTATTCAGCCTCTCTGGTGTCAAGTCTGATTTTGAAAAAAAAATTATAATAATCCAAAATCAGACAGAGTGTTGAGACCAGAGAGGCTAAGACCGCATTGACTCAGTGCGGTATTCAGCCTCTCTGGTGTCAAGTCTGATTTTGGAAAAAAAAAAAAAAAAATCCAAAATCAGACAGAGTGTTGAGACCAGAGAGGCTAAGACCGCATTGACTCAGTGCGGTATTCAGCCTCTCTGGTGTCAAGTCTGATTTTGGAAAAAAAAAAAAAAAAATCCAAAATCAGACAGAGTGTTGAGACCAGAGAGGCTAAGACCGCATTGACTCAGTGCGGTATTCAGCCTCTCTGGTGTCAAGTCTGATTTTGGGAAAAAAAAAAAAAAATCCAAAATCAGACAGAGTGTTGAAACCAGAGAGGCTAAGACCGCATTGACTCAGTGCAGTATTCAGCCTCTCTGGTGTCAAGTCTGATTTTGGGAAAAAAAAAAAAAAAAATCAAAAATCAGACAGAGTGTTGAGACCAGAGAGGCTAAGACCGCATTGACTCAGTGCGGTATTCAGCCTCTCTGGTGTCAAGTCTGATTTTGGAAAAAAAAAAAAAAAAAAAATCCAAAATCAGACAGAGTGTTGAGACCAGAGAGGCTAAGACCGCATTGACTCAGTGCGGTATTCAGCCTCTCTGGTGTCAAGTCTGATTTTGGAAAAAAAAAAAAAAAATCCAAAATCAGACAGAGTGTTGAGACCAGAGAGGCTAAGACCGCATTGACTCAGTGCGGTATTCAGCCTCTCTGGTGTCAAGTCTGATTTTGGAAAAAAAAAAAAAAAAAAAATCCAAAATCAGACAGAGTGTTGACACCAGAGAGGCTAAGACCGCATTGACTCAGTGCGGTATTCAGCCTCTCTGGTGTCAAGTCTGATTTTGGAAAAAAAAAAAAAAAAAAAAATCCAAAATCAGACAGAGTGTTGAGACCAGAGAGGCTAAGACCGCATTGACTCAGTGCGGTATTCAGCCTCTCTGGTGTCAAGTCTGATTTTGGAAAAAAAAAAAAAAAATCCAAAATCAGACAGAGTGTTGAGACCAGAGAGGCTAAGACCGCATTGACTCAGTGCGGTATTCAGCCTCTCTGGTGTCAAGTCTGATTTTGGAAAAAAAAAAAAAAAAAAAAAAATCCAAAATCAGACAGAGTGTTGAGACCAGAGAGGCTAAGACCGCATTGACTCAGTGCGGTATTCAGCCTCTCTGGTGTCAAGTCTGATTTTGGAAAAAAAAAAAAAAAAAAAAATCCAAAATCAGACAGAGTGTTGAGACCAGAGAGGCTAAGACCGCATTGACTCAGTGCGGTATTCAGCCTCTCTGGTGTCAAGTCTGATTTTGGAAAAAAAAAAAAAAAAAAAAATCCAAAATCAGACAGAGTGTTGACACCAGAGAGGCTAAGACCGCATTGACTCAGTGCGGTATTCAGCCTCTCTGGTGTCAAGTCTGATTTTGGAAAAAAAAAAAAAAAAAAAAAAATCCAAAATCAGACAGAGTGTTGAGACCAGAGAGGCTAAGACCGCATTGACTCAGTGCGGTATTCAGCCTCTCTGGTGTCAAGTCTGATTTTGGAAAAAAAAAAAAAAAATCCAAAATCAGACAGAGTGTTGAGACCAGAGAGGCTAAGACCGCATTGACTCAGTGCGGTATTCAGCCTCTCTGGTGTCAAGTCTGATTTTGGAAAAAAAAAAAAAAATCCAAAATCAGACAGTGTTGACTCCAGAGAGGCTAAGACCGCATTGACTCAGTGCGGTATTCAGCCTCTCTGGTGTCAAGTCTGATTTTGGAAAAAAAAAAAAAAAATCCAAAATCAGACAGAGTGTTGAGACCAGAGAGGCTAAGACCGCATTGACTCAGTGCGGTATTCAGCCTCTCTGGTGTCAAGTCTGATTTTGGAAAAAAAAAAAAAAAAATCCAAAATCAGACAGAGTGTTGAGACCAGAGAGGCTAAGACCGCATTGACTCAGTGCGGTATTCAGCCTCTCTGGTGTCAAGTCTGATTTTGGAAAAAAAAAAAAAAAAAAAAAAAATCCAAAATCAGACAGAGTGTTGAGACCAGAGAGGCTAAGACCGCATTGACTCAGTGCGGTATTCAGCCTCTCTGGTGTCAAGTCTGATTTTGGAAAAAAAAAAAAAAATCCAAAATCAGACAGTGTTGACTCCAGAGAGGCTAAGACCGCATTGACTCAGTGCGGTATTCAGCCTCTCTGGTGTCAAGTCTGATTTTGGAAAAAAAAAAAAAAAAAAAAAATCCAAAATCAGACAGAGTGTTGACACCAGAGAGGCTAAGACCGCATTGACTCAGTGCGGTATTCAGCCTCTCTGGTGTCAAGTCTGATTTTGGAAAAAAAAAAAAAAAATCCAAAATCAGACAGAGTGTTGAGACCAGAGAGGCTAAGACCGCATTGACTCAGTGCGGTATTCAGCCTCTCTGGTGTCAAGTCTGATTTTGGAAAAAAAAAAAAAAATCCAAAATCAGACAGTGTTGACTCCAGAGAGGCTAAGACCGCATTGACTCAGTGCGGTATTCAGCCTCTCTGGTGTCAAGTCTGATTTTGGAAAAAAAAAAAAAAAAAATCCAAAATCAGACAGAGTGTTGAGACCAGAGAGGCTAAGACCGCATTGACTCAGTGCGGTATTCAGCCTCTCTGGTGTCAAGTCTGATTTTGGAAAAAAAAAAAAAAAAAAAAATCCAAAATCAGACAGAGTGTTGAGACCAGAGAGGCTAAGACCGCATTGACTCAGTAAATCAGACAGAGTGTTGAGACCAGAGAGGCTAAGACCGCATTGACTCAGTGCGGTATTCAGCCTCTCTGGTGTCAAGTCTGATTTTGGAAAAAAAAAAAAAATCCAAAATCAGACAGTGTTGACTCCAGAGAGGCTAAGACCGCATTGACTCAGTGCGGTATTCAGCCTCTCTGGTGTCAAGTCTGATTTTGGAAAAAAAAAAAAAAAAATCCAAAATCAGACAGAGTGTTGAGACCAGAGAGGCTAAGACCGCATTGACTCAGTGCGGTATTCAGCCTCTCTGGTGTCAAGTCTGATTTTGGAAAAAAAAAAAAAAAAAATCCAAAATCAGACAGAGTGTTGAGACCAGAGAGGCTAAGACCGCATTGACTCAGTGCGGTATTCAGCCTCTCTGGTGTCAAGTCTGATTTTGGAAAAAAAAAAAAAAAAATCCAAAATCAGGCAGTGTTGACTCCAGAGAGGCTAAGACCGCATTGACTCAGTGCGGTATTCAGCCTCTCTGGTGTCAAGTCTGATTTTGGAAAAAAAAAAAAAAATCCAAAATCAGACAGAGTGTTGAGACCAGAGAGGCTAAGACCGCATTGACTCAGTGCGGTATTCAGCCTCTCTGGTGTCAAGTCTGATTTTGGAAAAAAAAAAAAAAAATCCAAAATCAGACAGAGTGTTGAGACCAGAGAGGCTAAGACCGCATTGACTCAGTGCGGTATTCAGCCTCTCTGGTGTCAAGTCTGATTTTGGAAAAAAAAAAAAAAAAAAAAATCCAAAATCAGACAGAGTGTTGAGACCAGAGAGGCTAAGACCGCATTGACTCAGTGCGGTATTCAGCCTCTCTGGTGTCAAGTCTGATTTTGGAAAAAAAAAAAAAAATCCAAAATCAGACAGTGTTGACTCCAGAGAGGCTAAGACCGCATTGACTCAGTGCGGTATTCAGCCTCTCTGGTGTCAAGTCTGATTTTGGAAAAAAAAAAAAAAAAAAAAATCCAAAATCAGACAGAGTGTTGACACCAGAGAGGCTAAGACCGCATTGACTCAGTGCGGTATTCAGCCTCTCTGGTGTCAAGTCTGATTTTGGAAAAAAAAAAAAAAAATCCAAAATCAGACAGAGTGTTGAGACCAGAGAGGCTAAGACCGCATTGACTCAGTGCGGTATTCAGCCTCTCTGGTGTCAAGTCTGATTTTGGAAAAAAAAAAAAAAATCCAAAATCAGACAGTGTTGACTCCAGAGAGGCTAAGACCGCATTGACTCAGTGCGGTATTCAGCCTCTCTGGTGTCAAGTCTGATTTTGGAAAAAAAAAAAAAAAAAAATCCAAAATCAGACAGAGTGTTGAGACCAGAGAGGCTAAGACCGCATTGACTCAGTGCGGTATTCAGCCTCTCTGGTGTCAAGTCTGATTTTGGAAAAAAAAAAAAAAAAAAAAAATCCAAAATCAGACAGAGTGTTGAGACCAGAGAGGCTAAGACCGCATTGACTCAGTAAATCAGACAGAGTGTTGAGACCAGAGAGGCTAAGACCGCATTGACTCAGTGCGGTATTCAGCCTCTCTGGTGTCAAGTCTGATTTTGGAAAAAAAAAAAAAATCCAAAATCAGACAGTGTTGACTCCAGAGAGGCTAAGACCGCATTGACTCAGTGCGGTATTCAGCCTCTCTGGTGTCAAGTCTGATTTTGGAAAAAAAAAAAAAAAAATCCAAAATCAGACAGAGTGTTGAGACCAGAGAGGCTAAGACCGCATTGACTCAGTGCGGTATTCAGCCTCTCTGGTGTCAAGTCTGATTTTGGAAAAAAAAAAAAAAAAAATCCAAAATCAGACAGAGTGTTGAGACCAGAGAGGCTAAGACCGCATTGACTCAGTGCGGTATTCAGCCTCTCTGGTGTCAAGTCTGATTTTGGAAAAAAAAAAAAAAAAATCCAAAATCAGGCAGAGTGTTGACACCAGAGAGGTTAAGACCGCATTGACTCAGTGCGGTATTCAGCCTCTCTGGTGTCAAGTCTGATTTTGAAAAAAAAATTATAATAATCCAAAATCAGACAGAGTGTTGAGACCAGAGAGGCTAAGACCACATTGACTCAGTGCGGTATTCAGCCTCTCTGGTGTCAAGTCTGATTTTGGAGGGGAAAAAAAAAAAATCCAAAATCAGACCGAGTGTTGAGACCAGAGAGGCTAAGACCGCATTGACTCAGTGCGGTATTCAGCCTCTCTGGTGTCAAGTCTGATTTTGGAAAAAAAAAAAAAAAATCCAAAATCAGACAGTGTTGACTCCAGAGAGGCTAAGACCGCATTGACTCAGTGCGGTATTCAGCCTCTCTGGTGTCAAGTCTGATTTTGGAAAAAAAAAAAAAAAATCCAAAATCAGACAGAGTGTTGAGACCAGAGAGGCTAAGACCGCATTGACTCAGTGCGGTATTCAGCCTCTCTGGTGTCAAGTCTGATTTTGGAAAAAAAAAAAAAAAATCCAAAATCCAAAATCAGACAGAGTGTTGAGACCAGAGAGGCTAAGACCGCATTGACTCAGTGCGGTATTCAGCCTCTCTGGTGTCAAGTCTGATTTTGGGAAAAAAAAAAAAAAATCCAAAATCAGACAGAGTGTTGAGACCAGAGAGGCTAAGACCGCATTGACTCAGTGCGGTATTCAGCCTCTCTGGTGTCAAGTCTGATTTTGGAAAAAAAAAAAAAAAATCCAAAATCAGACAGAGTGTTGAGACCAGAGAGGCTAAGACCGCATTGACTCAGTGCGGTATTCAGCCTCTCTGGTGTCAAGTCTGATTTTGGAAAAAAAAAAAAAAAAAAAAAATCCAAAATCAGACAGAGTGTTGAGACCAGAGAGGCTAAGACCGCATTGACTCAGTGCGGTATTCAGCCTCTCTGGTGTCAAGTCTGATTTTGGAAAAAAAAAAAAAAAAAAATCCAAAATCAGACAGAGTGTTGAGACCAGAGAGGCTAAGACCGCATTGACTCAGTGCGGTATTCAGCCTCTCTGGTGTCAAGTCTGATTTTGGAGGGGAAAAAAAAAAAATCCAAAATCAGACAGAGTGTTGAGACCAGAGAGGCTAAGACCGCATTGACTCAGTGCGGTATTCAGCCTCTCTGGTGTCAAGTCTGATTTTGGAAAAAAAAAAAAAATCCAAAATCAGACAGTGTTGACTCCAGAGAGGCTAAGACCGCATTAACTCAGTGCGGTATTCAGCCTCTCTGGTGTCAAGTCTGATTTTGGAAAAAAAAAAAAAAAAATCCAAAATCAGACAGAGTGTTGAGACCAGAGAGGCTAAGACCGCATTGACTCAGTGCGGTATTCAGCCTCTCTGGTGTCAAGTCTGATTTTGGAAAAAAAAAAAAAAAAAATCCAAAATCAGACAGAGTGTTGAGACCAGAGAGGCTAAGACCGCATTGACTCAGTGCGGTATTCAGCCTCTCTGGTGTCAAGTCTGATTTTGGAAAAAAAAAAAAAATCCAAAATCAGACAGTGTTGACTCTAGAGAGGCTAAGACCGCATTGACTCAGTGCGGTATTCAGCCTCTCTGGTGTCAAGTCTGATTTTGGAAAAAAAAAAAAAAAAAATCCAAAATCAGACAGAGTGTTGAGACCAGAGAGGCTAAGACCGCATTGACTCAGTGCGGTATTCAGCCTCTCTGGTGTCAAGTCTGATTTTGGAAAAAAAAAAAAAAAAAATCCAAAATCAGACAGAGTGTTGAGACCAGAGAGGCTAAGACCGCATTGACTCAGTGCGGTATTCAGCCTCTCTGGTGTCAAGTCTGATTTTGGAAAAAAAAAAAAAAAAATCCAAAATCAGACAGAGTGTTGAGACCAGAGAGGCTAAGACCGCATTGACTCAGTGCGGTATTCAGCCTCTCTGGTGTCAAGTCTGATTTTGGAAAAAAAAAAAAAAAAATCCAAAATCAGACAGAGTGTTGAGACCAGAGAGGCTAAGACCGCATTGACTCAGTGCGGTATTCAGCCTCTCTGGTGTCAAGTCTGATTTTGGAAAAAAAAAAAAAAAATCCAAAATCCAAAATCAGACAGAGTGTTGAGACCAGAGAGGCTAAGACCGCATTGACTCAGTGCGGTATTCAGCCTCTCTGGTGTCAAGTCTGATTTTGGAAAAAAAAAAAAAAAAAAAAAATCCAAAATCAGACAGAGTGTTGAGACCAGAGAGGCTAAGACCGCATTGACTCAGTGCGGTATTCAGCCTCTCTGGTGTCAAGTCTGATTTTGGAAAAAAAAAAAAAAATCCAAAATCAGACAGTGTTGAGAGGCTAAGACCGCATTGACTCAGTGCGGTATTCAGCCTCTCTGGTGTCAAGTCTGATTTTGGAAAAAAAAAAAAAAATCCAAAATCCAAAATCAGACAGAGTGTTGAGACCAGAGAGGCTAAGACCGCATTGACTCAGTGCGGTATTCAGCCTCTCTGGTGTCAAGTCTGATTTTGGAAAAAAAAAAAAAAAAAAAAATCCAAAATCAGACAGAGTGTTGAGACCAGAGAGGCTAAGACCGCATTGACTCAGTGCGGTATTCAGCCTCTCTGGTGTCAAGTCTGATTTTGGAAAAAAAAAAAAAATCCAAAATCAGACAGTGTTGACTCCAGAGAGGCTAAGACCGCATTGACTCAGTGCGGTATTCAGCCTCTCTGGTGTCAAGTCTGATTTTGGAAAAAAAAAAAAAAAAATCCAAAATCAGACAGAGTGTTGAGACCAGAGAGGCTAAGACCGCATTGACTCAGTGCGGTATTCAGCCTCTCTGGTGTCAAGTCTGATTTTGGAAAAAAAAAAAAAAAAATCCAAGACCGCACTGAGTCAATGCTAAGACCGCATTGACTCAGTGCGGTATTCAGCCTCTCTGGTGTCAAGTCTGATTTTGGAAAAAAAAAAAAAAATCCAAAATCCAAAATCAGACAGAGTGTTGAGACCAGAGAGGCTAAGACCGCATTGACTCAGTGCGGTATTCAGCCTCTCTGGTGTCAAGTCTGATTTTGGGAAAAAAAAAAAAAAATCCAAAATCAGACAGAGTGTTGAGACCAGAGAGGCTAAGACCGCATTGACTCAGTGCGGTATTCAGCCTCTCTGGTGTCAAGTCTGATTTTGGAAAAAAAAAAAAAAAATCCAAAATCAGACAGAGTGTTGAGACCAGAGAGGCTAAGACCGCATTGACTCAGTGCGGTATTCAGCCTCTCTGGTGTCAAGTCTGATTTTGGAAAAAAAAAAAAAAAAATCCAAAATCAGACAGAGTGTTGAGACCAGAGAGGCTAAGACCGCATTGACTCAGTGCGGTATTCAGCCTCTCTGGTGTCAAGTCTGATTTTGGAAAAAAAAAAAAAAAAAAAAAATCCAAAATCAGACAGAGTGTTGAGACCAGAGAGGCTAAGACCGCATTGACTCAGTGCGGTATTCAGCCTCTCTGGTGTCAAGTCTGATTTTGGAAAAAAAAAAAAAAATCCAAAATCAGACAGTGTTGACTCCAGAGAGGCTAAGACCGCATTGACTCAGTGCGGTATTCAGCCTCTCTGGTGTCAAGTCTGATTTTGGAAAAAAAAAAAAAAAAATCCAAAATCAGACAGAGTGTTGAGACCAGAGAGGCTAAGACCGCATTGACTCAGTGCGGTATTCAGCCTCTCTGGTGTCAAGTCTGATTTTGGAAAAAAAAAATCCAAAATCCAAAATCCAAAATCAGACAGAGTGTTGAGACCAGAGAGGCTAAGACCGCATTGACTCAGTGCGGTATTCAGCCTCTCTGGTGTCAAGTCTGATTTTGGAAAAAAAAAAAAAAAAATCCAAGACCGCACTGAGTCAATGCTAAGACCGCATTGACTCAGTGCGGTATTCAGCCTCTCTGGTGTCAAGTCTGATTTTGGAAAAAAAAAAAAAAAATCCAAAATCCAAAATCAGACAGAGTGTTGAGACCAGAGAGGCTAAGACCGCATTGACTCAGTGCGGTATTCAGCCTCTCTGGTGTCAAGTCTGATTTTGGGAAAAAAAAAAAAAAAATCCAAAATCAGACAGAGTGTTGAGACCAGAGAGGCTAAGACCGCATTGACTCAGTGCGGTATTCAGCCTCTCTGGTGTCAAGTCTGATTTTGGGAAAAAAAAAAAAAAATCCAAAATCAGACAGAGTGTTGAGACCAGAGAGGCTAAGACCGCATTGACTCAGTGCGGTATTCAGCCTCTCTGGTGTCAAGTCTGATTTTGGAAAAAAAAAAAAAAAATCCAAAATCAGACAGAGTGTTGAGACCAGAGAGGCTAAGACCGCATTGACTCAGTGCGGTATTCAGCCTCTCTGGTGTCAAGTCTGATTTTGGAAAAAAAAAAAAAAAAATCCAAAATCAGACAGAGTGTTGAGACCAGAGAGGCTAAGACCGCATTGACTCAGTGCGGTATTCAGCCTCTCTGGTGTCAAGTCTGATTTTGGAAAAAAAAAAAAAAAAAAAATCCAAAATCAGACAGAGTGTTGAGACCAGAGAGGCTAAGACCGCATTGACTCAGTGCGGTATTCAGCCTCTCTGGTGTCAAGTCTGATTTTGGAAAAAAAAAAAAAAATCCAAAATCAGACAGTGTTGACTCCAGAGAGGCTAAGACCGCATTGACTCAGTGCGGTATTCAGCCTCTCTGGTGTCAAGTCTGATTTTGGAAAAAAAAAAAAAAAAATCCAAAATCAGACAGAGTGTTGAGACCAGAGAGGCTAAGACCGCATTGACTCAGTGCGGTATTCAGCCTCTCTGGTGTCAAGTCTGATTTTGGAAAAAAAAAAAAAAAATCCAAAATCCAAAATCAGACAGAGTGTTGAGACCAGAGAGGCTAAGACCGCATTGACTCAGTGCGGTATTCAGCCTCTCTGGTGTCAAGTCTGATTTTGGAAAAAAAAAAAAAAAATCCAAAATCAGACAGAGTGTTGAGACCAGAGAGGCTAAGACCGCATTGACTCAGTGCGGTATTCAGCCTCTCTGGTGTCAAGTCTGATTTTGGAAAAAAAAAAAAAAAATCCAAAATCCAAAATCAGACAGAGTGTTGAGACCAGAGAGGCTAAGACCGCATTGACTGAGTGCGGTATTCAGCCTCTCTGGTGTCAAGTCTGATTTTGGGAAAAAAAAAAAAAAAATCCAAAATCAGACAGAGTGTTGAGACCAGAGAGGCTAAGACCGCATTGACTCAGTGCGGTATTCAGCCTCTCTGGTGTCAAGTCTGATTTTGGAAAAAAAAAAAAAAAAATCCAAAATCAGACAGAGTGTTGAGACCAGAGAGGCTAAGACCGCATTGACTCAGTGCGGTATTCAGCCTCTCTGGTGTCAAGTCTGATTTTGGAAAAAAAAAAAAAAAAAAAATCCAAAATCAGACAGAGTGTTGAGACCAGAGAGGCTAAGACCGCATTGACTCAGTGCGGTATTCAGCCTCTCTGGTGTCAAGTCTGATTTTGGAAAAAAAAAAAAAAAAAAAATCCAAAATCAGACAGAGTGTTGAGACCAGAGAGGCTAAGACCGCATTGACTCAGTGCGGTATTCAGCCTCTCTGGTGTCAAGTCTGATTTTGGAGGGAAAAAAAAAAATCCAAAATCAGACAGAGTGTTGAGACCAGAGAGGCTAAGACCGCATTGACTCAGTGCGGTATTCAGCCTCTCTGGTGTCAAGTCTGATTTTGGAAAAAAAAAAAAAAATCCAAAATCAGACAGTGTTGACTCCAGAGAGGCTAAGACCGCATTGACTCAGTGCGGTATTCAGCCTCTCTGGTGTCAAGTCTGATTTTGGAAAAAAAAAAAAAAAAATCCAAAATCAGACAGAGTGTTGAGACCAGAGAGGCTAAGACCGCATTGACTCAGTGCGGTATTCAGCCTCTCTGGTGTCAAGTCTGATTTTGGAAAAAAAAAAAAAAAAATCCAAAATCAGACAGAGTGTTGAGACCAGAGAGGCTAAGACCGCATTGACTCAGTGCGGTATTCAGCCTCTCTGGTGTCAAGTCTGATTTTGGAAAAAAAAAAAAAATCCAAAATCAGACAGTGTTGACTCCAGAGAGGCTAAGACCGCATTGACTCAGTGCGGTATTCAGCCTCTCTGGTGTCAAGTCTGATTTTGGAAAAAAAAAAAAAAAAATCCAAAATCAGACAGAGTGTTGAGACCAGAGAGGCTAAGACCGCATTGACTCAGTGCGGTATTCAGCCTCTCTGGTGTCAAGTCTGATTTTGGAAAAAAAAAAAAAAAAAATCCAAAATCAGACAGAGTGTTGAGACCAGAGAGGCTAAGACCGCATTGACTCAGTGCGGTATTCAGCCTCTCTGGTGTCAAGTCTGATTTTGGGAAAAAAAAAAAAAAAAAAATCCAAAATCAGACAGAGTGTTGACACCAGAGAGGCTAAGACCGCATTGACTCAGTGCGGTATTCAGCCTCTCTGGTGTCAAGTCTGATTTTGGAAAAAAAAAAAAAAAAAAAATCCAAAATCAGACAGAGTGTTGAGACCAGAGAGGCTAAGACCGCATTGACTCAGTGCGGTATTCAGCCTCTCTGGTGTCAAGTCTGATTTTGGAAAAAAAAAAAAAAAAAAAATCCAAAATCAGACAGAGTGTTGAGACCAGAGAGGCTAAGACCGCATTGACTCAGTGCGGTATTCAGCCTCTCTGGTGTCAAGTCTGATTTTGGAGGGAAAAAAAAAAAATCCAAAATCAGACAGAGTGTTGAGACCAGAGAGGCTAAGACCGCATTGACTCAGTGCGGTATTCAGCCTCTCTGGTGTCAAGTCTGATTTTGGAAAAAAAAAAAAAAATCCAAAATCAGACAGTGTTGACTCCAGAGAGGCTAAGACCGCATTGACTCAGTGCGGTATTCAGCCTCTTTGGTGTCAAGTCTGATTTTGGAGGGGAAAAAAAAAATCCAAAGACCGAGTGTTGAGACCAGAGAGGCTAAGACCGCATTGACTCAGTGCGGTATTCAGCCTCTCTGGTGTCAAGTCTGATTTTGGAAAAAAAAAAAAAAAATCCAAAATCAGACAGTGTTGACTCCAGAGAGGCTAAGACCGCATTGACTCAGTGCGGTATTCAGCCTCTCTGGTGTCAAGTCTGATTTTGGAAAAAAAAAAAAAAAAAATCCAAAATCAGACAGAGTGTTGAGACCAGAGAGGCTAAGACCGCATTGACTCAGTGCGGTATTCAGCCTCTCTGGTGTCAAGTCTGATTTTGGAAAAAAAAAAAAAAAAAATCCAAAATCAGACAGAGTGTTGAGACCAGAGAGGCTAAGACCGCATTGACTCAGTGCGGTATTCAGCCTCTCTGGTGTCAAGTCTGATTTTGGAAAAAAAAAAAAAAATCCAAAATCAGACAGTGTTGACTCCAGAGAGGCTAAGACCGCATTGACTCAGTGCGGTATTCAGCCTCTCTGGTGTCAAGTCTGATTTTGGAAAAAAAAAAAAAAAAAAAAATCCAAAATCAGACAGAGTGTTGACACCAGAGAGGCTAAGACCGCATTGACTCAGTGCGGTATTCAGCCTCTCTGGTGTCAAGTCTGATTTTGGAAAAAAAAAAAAAAAAAAAAATCCAAAATCAGACAGAGTGTTGAGACCAGAGAGGCTAAGACCGCATTGACTCAGTGCGGTATTCAGCCTCTCTGGTGTCAAGTCTGATTTTGGAAAAAAAAAACAAAATCAAATCCAAAATCAGACAGAGTGTTGAGACCAGAGAGGCTAAGACCGCATTGACTCAGTGCGGTATTCAGCCTCTCTGGTGTCAAGTCTGATTTTGGAAAAAAAAAAAAAAAAAATCCAAGACCGCACTGAGTCAATGCTAAGACCGCATTGACTCAGTGCGGTATTCAGCCTCTCTGGTGTCAAGTCTGATTTTGGAAAAAAAAAAAAAAATCCAAATCAAATCAGACAGAGTGTTGAGACCAGAGAGGCTAAGACCGCATTGACTCAGTGCGGTATTCAGCCTCTCTGGTGTCAAGTCTGATTTTGGAAAAAAAAAAAAAAAATCCAAAATCAGACAGAGTGTTGAGACCAGAGAGGCTAAGACCGCATTGACTCAGTGCGGTATTCAGCCTCTCTGGTGTCAAGTCTGATTTTGGGAAAAAAAAAAAAAAAATCCAAAATCAGACAGAGTGTTGAGACCAGAGAGGCTAAGACCGCATTGACTCAGTGCGGTATTCAGCCTCTCTGGTGTCAAGTCTGATTTTGGAAAAAAAAAAAAAAAATCCAAAATCAGACAGAGTGTTGAGACCAGAGAGGCTAAGACCGCATTGACTCAGTGCGGTATTCAGCCTCTCTGGTGTCAAGTCTGATTTTGGAAAAAAAAAAAAAAAAATCCAAAATCAGACAGAGTGTTGAGACCAGAGAGGCTAAGACCGCATTGACTCAGTGCGGTATTCAGCCTCTCTGGTGTCAAGTCTGATTTTGGAAAAAAAAAAAAAAAAAAATCCAAAATCAGACAGAGTGTTGAGACCAGAGAGGCTAAGACCGCATTGACTCAGTGCGGTATTCAGCCTCTCTGGTGTCAAGTCTGATTTTGGAAAAAAAAAAAAAAAATCCAAAATCAGACAGTGTTGACTCCAGAGAGGCTAAGACCGCATTGACTCAGTGCGGTATTCAGCCTCTCTGGTGTCAAGTCTGATTTTGGAAAAAAAAAAAAAAAATCCAAAATCAGACAGAGTGTTGAGACCAGAGAGGCTAAGACCGCATTGACTCAGTGCGGTATTCAGCCTCTCTGGTGTCAAGTCTGATTTTGGAAAAAAAAAAAAAAATCCAAAATCCAAAATCAGACAGAGTGTTGAGACCAGAGAGGCTAAGACCGCATTGACTCAGTGCGGTATTCAGCCTCTCTGGTGTCAAGTCTGATTTTGGAAAAAAAAAAAAAAAAATCCAAAATCAGACAGAGTGTTGAGACCAGAGAGGCTAAGACCGCATTGACTCAGTGCGGTATTCAGCCTCTCTGGTGTCAAGTCTGATTTTGGAAAAAAAAAAAAAAAACCAAAATCCAAAATCAGACAGAGTGTTGAGACCAGAGAGGCTAAGACCGCATTGACTCAGTGCGGTATTCAGCCTCTCTGGTGTCAAGTCTGATTTTGGAAAAAAAAAAAAAAAATCCAAAATCAGACAGAGTGTTGAGACCAGAGAGGCTAAGACCGCATTGACTCAGTGCGGTATTCAGCCTCTCTGGTGTCAAGTCTGATTTTGGAAAAAAAAAAAAAAAAATCCAAAATCAGACAGAGTGTTGAGACCAGAGAGGCTAAGACCGCATTGACTCAGTGCGGTATTCAGCCTCTCTGGTGTCAAGTCTGATTTTGGAAAAAAAAAAAAAAAAAAATCCAAAATCAGACAGAGTGTTGAGACCAGAGAGGCTAAGACCGCATTGACTCAGTGCGGTATTCAGCCTCTCTGGTGTCAAGTCTGATTTTGGAAAAAAAAAAAAAAAAAAAAATCCAAAATCAGACAGAGTGTTGAGACCAGAGAGGCTAAGACCGCATTGACTCAGTGCGGTATTCAGCCTCTCTGGTGTCAAGTCTGATTTTGGAGGGGAAAAAAAAAAATCCAAAATCAGACAGAGTGTTGAGACCAGAGAGGCTAAGACCGCATTGACTCAGTGCGGTATTCAGCCTCTCTGGTGTCAAGTCTGATTTTGGAAAAAAAAAAAAAAATCCAAAATCAGACAGTGTTGACTCCAGAGAGGCTAAGACCGCATTGACTCAGTGCGGTATTCAGCCTCTCTGGTGTCAAGTCTGATTTTGGAAAAAAAAAAAAAAAAAATCCAAAATCAGACAGAGTGTTGAGACCAGAGAGGCTAAGACCGCATTGACTCAGTGCGGTATTCAGCCTCTCTGGTGTCAAGTCTGATTTTGGAAAAAAAAAAAAAAAAATCCAAAATCAGACAGAGTGTTGAGACCAGAGAGGCTAAGACCGCATTGACTCAGTGCGGTATTCAGCCTCTCTGGTGTCAAGTCTGATTTTGGAAAAAAAAAAAAAATCCAAAATCAGACAGTGTTGACTCCAGAGAGGCTAAGACCGCATTGACTCAGTGCGGTATTCAGCCTCTCTGGTGTCAAGTCTGATTTTGGAAAAAAAAAAAAAAAAATCCAAAATCAGACAGAGTGTTGAGACCAGAGAGGCTAAGACCGCATTGACTCAGTGCGGTATTCAGCCTCTCTGGTGTCAAGTCTGATTTTGGAAAAAAAAAAAAAAAAAATCCAAAATCAGACAGAGTGTTGAGACCAGAGAGGCTAAGACCGCATTGACTCAGTGCGGTATTCAGCCTCTCTGGTGTCAAGTCTGATTTTGGGAAAAAAAAAAAAAAAAAAAATCCAAAATCAGACAGAGTGTTGACACCAGAGAGGCTAAGACCGCATTGACTCAGTGCGGTATTCAGCCTCTCTGGTGTCAAGTCTGATTTTGGAAAAAAAAAAAAAAAAAAAAATCCAAAATCAGACAGAGTGTTGAGACCAGAGAGGCTAAGACCGCATTGACTCAGTGCGGTATTCAGCCTCTCTGGTGTCAAGTCTGATTTTGGAAAAAAAAAAAAAAAAAAAAATCCAAAATCAGACAGAGTGTTGAGACCAGAGAGGCTAAGACCGCATTGACTCAGTGCGGTATTCAGCCTCTCTGGTGTCAAGTCTGATTTTGGAGGGGAAAAAAAAAATCCAAAATCAGACAGAGTGTTGAGACCAGAGAGGCTAAGACCGCATTGACTCAGTGCGGTATTCAGCCTCTCTGGTGTCAAGTCTGATTTTGGAAAAAAAAAAAAAAATCCAAAATCAGACAGTGTTGACTCCAGAGAGGCTAAGACCGCATTGACTCAGTGCGGTATTCAGCCTCTTTGGTGTCAAGTCTGATTTTGGAGGGGAAAAAAAAAATCCAAAATCAGACCGAGTGTTGAGACCAGAGAGGCTAAGACCGCATTGACTCAGTGCGGTATTCAGCCTCTCTGGTGTCAAGTCTGATTTTGGAAAAAAAAAAAAAAATCCAAAATCAGACAGTGTTGACTCCAGAGAGGCTAAGACCGCATTGACTCAGTGCGGTATTCAGCCTCTCTGGTGTCAAGTCTGATTTTGGAAAAAAAAAAAAAAAAAATCCAAAATCAGACAGAGTGTTGAGACCAGAGAGGCTAAGACCGCATTGACTCAGTGCGGTATTCAGCCTCTCTGGTGTCAAGTCTGATTTTGGAAAAAAAAAAAAAAAAAATCCAAAATCAGACAGAGTGTTGAGACCAGAGAGGCTAAGACCGCATTGACTCAGTGCGGTATTCAGCCTCTCTGGTGTCAAGTCTGATTTTGGAAAAAAAAAAAAAATCCAAAATCAGACAGTGTTGACTCCAGAGAGGCTAAGACCGCATTGACTCAGTGCGGTATTCAGCCTCTCTGGTGTCAAGTCTGATTTTGGAAAAAAAAAAAAAAAAAAAAAATCCAAAATCAGACAGAGTGTTGACACCAGAGAGGCTAAGACCGCATTGACTCAGTGCGGTATTCAGCCTCTCTGGTGTCAAGTCTGATTTTGGAAAAAAAAAAAAAAAAAAAAAAATCCAAAATCAGACAGAGTGTTGAGACCAGAGAGGCTAAGACCGCATTGACTCAGTGCGGTATTCAGCCTCTCTGGTGTCAAGTCTGATTTTGGAAAAAAAAAAAAAAATCCAAAATCAGACAGAGTGTTGAGACCAGAGAGGCTAAGACCGCATTGACTCAGTGCGGTATTCAGCCTCTCTGGTGTCAAGTCTGATTTTGGAAAAAAAAAAAAAATCCAAAATCAGACAGTGTTGACTCCAGAGAGGCTAAGACCGCATTGACTCAGTGCGGTATTCAGCCTCTCTGGTGTCAAGTCTGATTTTGGAAAAAAAAAAAAAAAATCCAAAATCAGACAGAGTGTTGAGACCAGAGAGGCTAAGACCGCATTGACTCAGTGCGGTATTCAGCCTCTCTGGTGTCAAGTCTGATTTTGGAAAAAAAAAAAAAAAAAAAAATCCAAAATCAGACAGAGTGTTGAGACCAGAGAGGCTAAGACCGCATTGACTCAGTAAATCAGACAGAGTGTTGAGACCAGAGAGGCTAAGACCGCATTGACTCAGTGCGGTATTCAGCCTCTCTGGTGTCAAGTCTGATTTTGGAAAAAAAAAAAAAATCCAAAATCAGACAGTGTTGACTCCAGAGAGGCTAAGACCGCATTGACTCAGTGCGGTATTCAGCCTCTCTGGTGTCAAGTCTGATTTTGGAAAAAAAAAAAAAAAAATCCAAAATCAGACAGAGTGTTGAGACCAGAGAGGCTAAGACCGCATTGACTCAGTGCGGTATTCAGCCTCTCTGGTGTCAAGTCTGATTTTGGAAAAAAAAAAAAAAAAAATCCAAAATCAGACAGAGTGTTGAGACCAGAGAGGCTAAGACCGCATTGACTCAGTGCGGTATTCAGCCTCTCTGGTGTCAAGTCTGATTTTGGAAAAAAAAAAAAAAAATCCAAAATCAGACAGAGTGTTGACACCAGAGAGGTTAAGACCGCATTGACTCAGTGCGGTATTCAGCCTCTCTGGTGTCAAGTCTGATTTTGAAAAAAAAATTATACTAATCCAAAATCAGACAGAGTGTTGAGACCAGAGAGGCTAAGACCGCATTGACTCAGTGCGGTATTCAGCCTCTCTGGTTTCAAGTCTGATTTTGGAAAAAAAAAAAAAAAAAATCCAAAATGTAAAACTTCTAGTTTAAAGTGCAGCAGCCAAATCAGGATCATGATATATATGT